>NW_027008488.1:0-86616 GCF_036934945.1 Oncorhynchus masou masou | reverse complement strand
AGCGCCACAGGAAGAGAGCGCATCAGCGCCACAGGAAGAGAGAGCATCAGCGCCACAGGAAGAGAGAGCATCAGCGCCACAGGAAGAGAAAGCATCAGCGCCACAGGAAGAGAAAGCATCAGCACCACAGGAAGAGAAAGCATCAGCACCACAGGAAGAGAAAGCATCAGCACCACAGGAAGAGAAAGCATCAGCACCACAGGAAGAGAAAGCATCAGCACCACAGGAAGAGAAAGCATCAGCACCACAGGAAGAGAAAGCATCAGCACCACAGGAAGAGAGCATTAGCACCACAGAAAGAGAGCATTAGCACCACAGGAAGAGAAAGCATCAGCACCACAGGAAGAGAAAGCATCAGCACCAAAGGAAGAGAAAGCATTAGCACCACAGGAAGAGAGCATTAGCACCACAGGAAGAGAGCATCAGTACCATTGAGGCTGCGGATACAGCGGATGTCCAGGTTCCTCAGGTGGGAGTCTCCTCTCAGATCCAGGTTATCTGGGATGGACTGCAGAGCCAGCCGCGCAAACAGCAGGTCAATCTGCCCAGCAACAAGACAGAGCAGGTACACTTTAAATACACTGGGCTCAAATTCAGAAGTACAGATCTAGGATAAAGTGGGACCACCCGCTAATTCAGTAAGACTTAAAAAAAAGTGGCCAAACGTGATCCGAGAACAGTAATCCTATTGAAGGTTTGCGAATTATAACATTTTGGGGTCCAATACTACTTAGTCTGTATCTACTACAGGATATTGTGATTTTGGGTGATTATTAAATAATAATTATGTTATAATTATGTTTCTGCCAATAGTATACTATAGCTACCTATGCTTTCTGTTCAAATATGCGAAAAATTGGTCAGAAACGAGCTGCATCATAAACCTCTCATTTCCAGGGTCTGTTCTTAACTTCAAGACTGTGTTGAGTTTGATCTACAGTCTGACCTGGGTTCTGTTCTAGTTCAATATGAACGTAAATGTGTTGGATGTGAACATTGAATGAATGTGTTCGCTCCATCGTTAAAGATTTGGGTTGGTGAAAATCCACTCTGATGGTATACCTATCTCACAGAGTGTTGAAATAGACACCATTTGTACATGCAAAACCCCTTTACCTCGATGCCGTCAAACTTAAATTTGATCACAGGTACAAAGGCATCCTCCACCGCCTGAAAGAAGAAGTGCGTCATGTTTAAAGCAATTTGACAGGCCAAGGTACAGCAGAACAGAGATGATTGCCATAATATACATTAAGAAAATATCTTGAGGACTGGCAATTTTAGTGATCATGCCTCGGCCTCCAGCACATTTAGTGTCAACGTAGGTTACAATCCGGTCTACTGCCTTTTGACACCATCGCTCTTCATTTTTCCCACACTGTCATCCTCTCGCACACTGTTCAATAAAATATGAGATTCCTTTATTTTTTTACTATAAGACTATTATCCTGAGAATTTTAATTTTATTTAACCTCACCCGTAGGTCTTTGATCTCTTCGTGCAGTTTGAGCTTTGCAAAGAATGAGTCGAAGAAGTCTGTCCTCTCCACGTGTCGCGGCGATACACACAAGGCATCAATATCCGCCCCTGCAACGCAAACACACAAAACTAAGCTAGACATTTGACAGCACACAACACGTGTCTCATGCAGACATGAACGTGTTCTCTTTAAGAGTCAGGATAGGACATTACCTTTAGTGTGAACTCCAAGCCGGTAAGACCCAAAGGTGAAGATCTTTCCCCCCACATTGGTTATCGCCGATGGTGGGAGGTTCTGAGGGGAATTAATGTGTAATACATGTTGAGTGATATAGACACCATTCTCCCATTGATATCATAGCAGAGTAGGAATGATTTGCTCTCTGTAAAGCAGCCACTAATGCACACACCGTTCAGTCATCGTTGTTCTTCAAGGAACCTACCTTCGTTTCACTGATCTCGGCAATCCATTCCTTGACAAATGTATTCAACTTCCCAAGAACTGCGAGTCTGTGGGAAGTAGCATAATGTCAATCAATTCACCTGTCCACTACGAAAGCCAGCATATCCCAAGCACACATATGAAAAGAACAAAAACCTGTAACTCTTTAACCTGGAAAACATTTAAGCAAAATAAAGGGCATGTAAATGAACAAATACCACTCAACTTCAACCAGCGCCTGTATTCGCTGAAAGTCTCAGTGCACGAGTGTGGCTGATACAGGATCAGTTTTATGTTTTAGATATTAATGAATAAGATTATAAGGAGAGGTGGGGGGCTGATCCTAGATCAGCACGCTTCCTCCGAGACACTTTTTGAATACGGGCCCAGGCGTGTAAGTGAACACATTTTGTTTTTTTACTTAGTTGGGTTAAGTCTGACAAAGACCTCCGTGTGAAAACATTGTACAATAGAAAATGCAAATAAACTATGGGAGTATCTCTGTGCTGGCATTTTTTCTTTATTTCATGAGAACAACATCTCACCTGTGGTTGAGTTCGTCCTCATCCTCAAACACCCCAAAGGGTTTCATGGCCTCGCTGAGCTTGTGTGTGTACTGATGGTCCACCTCCCTGGGGAAGGCCATGCTAATGGATGAGGTAATGCCATAGTGTTTCTGAGGCTGCTGCCCGCCATGCATACTGTTACTGTTCCTGTACAAGTCAACAGAGAGGAGGAATAGTATGTTATAGATATGATAGATGCCCTGTTGAATTGTTCAAAGTTGTTTGCCGTCTAGCCGACTAAACGCAACAGTGAAGGAAGTTCCTGATTAACTCCAACGGAGTTGAGCGGACCAGGCTTTGGAATTCATCCGACTACATTGATTCACTTGAGGTCAATACTTTATTGAGCAATCTGTTTACTAGTTATCACGTAGCTACCTAAACGTTAGCAATCATTTTTTTTGCTTGGTTTCCCCAAGCCACCAAATTGAATCTATAGTGAGCTACATGCCATAAACAATATTTGCATTTGAAGAGCCATCCTATGTTTAGTGCACACACTGGATGAAAAGCAAACACCCAAAGACATAAACCGGGGACTAACTTAAAGTTACTTTGATGGTGCTTCATTTATTTCCGATTCATTGAGCTGGTCTGGATAGATTAAGCACAAATAGGTAACTAACGAGGTCAGTATCTGTCTGACATGACGCCGGCGTCAGCTCCAAATTACCTGGTATAGGTCACTACACAGACAGGGATGTTTACAACAAAAAAAGCCAGCCAGCTAATGTTAGCGCATCCGTAAGCAAGTTAGTTAGCAACAACGTTGCTAGCACACGTTAACGACAATACATCTATATGACCATCTAGTTATAAAACAGGAACTCAAGGGCTCTAACGTTAACGTCGTTAGCTAACAAGTTAGCTAGCGCTGATTATAAACAAAATACCGTTAATCAACAATTAGCTAGATAACGTTAGTTAGCTACAATGAAATACAGAAGAAGGACATCTAAAAACCCATCGAGTCATCAAGCTACTTTAGAAATATATGATGTCGGGGAGCAAGTTAGCAAAGTTAACAGATGCACCAAATAGCTAGGCCTTTGTTCGCTACGCTAACTCCCTCAGCCTCGCATTGTTGTGATGATAGCCGTTCGTTAGCAACTAGCTAGCAGTGTTAGCCTAGCTAGCTAACGTTAGATATCATATTTCTACGACAACACACATGTTGAAGAGTGAACAAGATTGCAATGGCTTAAGCATGTGTGCAACTTACGCTGACATTTCTTTCATGACCCACCGATAACTTTCTCTTTTCCTTAGAACAAACTTGTAGAAAACATGTAAACTCAGCCAGCAGCAGCCCCGACCCTATTTATAACAATAGCTAGTTAGTTACACTCCAATATGGCGCTCAAGCCGTCTCTGTATCCCGACAAGCTTTGCGCAGTGAGATTCTGTCATCATTTCCGGTCATAAATCCATAAACATCCGCAGTGGACTTTTTTTTTTGTGTACTGACTTTTGAGTTGCCACAGTACAATTATGTATACGGTAGTTATACTCACGACCCACCGTATGGGTACAGAACTTGTTCATCAATAATCCAGTGAGTTTTGAGGGAACATTTTGAAAAAGCCATGTAAACAAATGTGTCAAATTACATTATTTTGTTATAATAAAGTGTATGATGCCATGCTACTGCAGTGTATGAGGATGGCATGGGACATGGTCTTCATTAAGTTTGTGAGCATAGGGGCCGGAAGGTTGCAAGTTCAAACCCCCAAGCTGACAAGGTACAAATCTGTCGTTCTGCCCCTGAACAGGCAGTTAATCCACTGTTCCTAGGCCGTCATTGAAAATAAGAATTTGTTCTTAACTGACTTGCCTGGTTAAATGAAAATAAAACAAAGAAAATACTACAGTATTTGAAACGACTGTAACGACAAAGAATGTATTTTAAAAGACTGATACACTTAGTGTTTGTGAGCATTGTACTTCATCTTCCCTTTTGTGGCATAGGCTGCATTAGGCTCGTTTTAGCCATAGTTCGAGTCCCCGCTGCAGCTCTCATTTTCTCCTACTGCATTAGTGGCAGCGATGGGATCACGTCCAGTGGTCTTACATGGTGTTGGGGAAACATTCTCACTGCACTTAGGGGCTATGTGCACAAGGATATTTCTTAAGAGAGGTAATACTGTAAAATGTATCAAAGTGGTTAGTGCGTTGGGCCACTAACCGAAAGTTTGCTCGATCAAATCCCCGAGCTGACAAGGTAAAAATCTGTCGTTCTGAACAAAGCAGTTAACCCACTGTGCCTAGGCCATCATTGTCAATAAGAATTTGTTCTTTACTGACTTGTCTAATTAAATATTCTCATTAGTTTTTTTATTCTCCAGCTACATGACCATTTAGTGGGGTTCAAGGTCTCACAGCCACCTTCCCTCTTCTGAAAGAGCAAAACACCGTAGGTCTCCCGGACCATAGGCAAACTAGTTATTAGCCACTACTGTAATAAAGTGAATCCTCCTGGGGTAGGTCAGGGCCAGTGTATCAGATGGGGAGCTGTGAAACTCACTGCTCAGCCTGAAGTGTCGCCCCTCGTGCTGTTGAAGAAGGCCTTTTTCAATAGCTTGATGGGTTGGAATGTCTCAAGAGAAAAGTCAAGTGTGTTTGGGTGGGTAGAGATTCTCAGTTCAAGTCTCAGTATGAGCTGAATCAGGGGGAAGTGGTATTGGCTAAACTAGCAACATGATGTTCTTTACACTTGCTTACCTCGGCAGTTGGGGTTCAAACCAATAGGGGAGTGATTGTTAGTTAGTTAGTTATTAGTTCAGTTATAGATCATTAGTAGTCAACAATAGGAGAATGATTGTTAGTGAGTTAGCCCAGTTATAGATCATTATTAGTCAACAATAGGGGGGTGATTGTTTCTTAAAAGAGCACAAAACATGTACATTTCTAGACATCTCTGAAAAGCAAGTCAAGTAAAGAGCTTTTTTTTTGTCTCAAAGGGGCAGTGTTGTATTTTGAGACAGGCTTGAATGGGCAGAGGGTAGCTTAGTTTGTCTGATTCGTTCAATAATGGTATGGGAATAATAATGCATTTTATTTTGTAAAGTGGTTTCTTGCATTAAACAACACGACATGTTCAGTCACCTTGTCTGAAGGTCAAGCCCTGCATCCCCCCCCCCTGCTGCTGTAGGCTGTACTATAGAATAGCTATTAAAGTGTTATGGGATGTATTTTCTCCATTGTTTTTTTATGGTAGGCCACTCTGTTAGGTCTACATTACGATCAAATAGCCACAGTAGCCTACTCGGCCCCTGGATGTTATACTTATTTTGTTATGTGTCATTTCTAGGAAGGAAAGAAGGATGAATGCCATCGAAAGGTATTCGAACAGCCCCCCCCCCCCCCCCCCGGAAGATGCCAAGACAGTCTGGGTGGTGACTTCCGGCTTGCTGAAGAAAGTTGAGCTGGGGAGGTTTGCTGGCTCCTGGGTTTTGCAAAATGGATAGCCAGGGAAGGAAAGTGGTGGTTTGTGACAATGGAACCGGGGTAAGTTTATGAGTGGAAAGCTGCATATGACCGAGTTCTATTAATGCTATATTTTTCCAAGGCAGAATGGCAGGAGAACATTTTTATCTGAAACAGGAAGTGGATGATGTGTTGCTAGCGCTCTAACGTTAGCTAGTTAAGTCGGTGGGTAACGCAAGGCAGGAATGTCTGTCCGTTTTTACAATTATCTACCCCTGGCTAGCTATGTTGTCATCTTCCAATACATTCAATAAAAAATAATTTCACGGTGCAAAAATTAAATCGGCCTGTTAGCTCAAACCTATTAAATCGTTTGACCCAGCTTTCGTGTTAGTTAGCTGTTTAGCTAGTCTAGTCAGCGTTAGCCAACTAACTACATTTTCACTCAATGTTGATGTCAAAATGTTTTGTAAATTCACATTTGTTTCTACTGGTCCTTATGCCTCAGGTTATAACGACAGAATTAGTTAAGCTAGTTCACGTTAACCATAACCCATGCCCGTGTGTTAATAGGTAGCTGGCAATATCCGGTAGGATATCCAATATTTTTTTATGGAACGCTATAAAATAGTTGCATTTGGGAAATAGCGTCGGGGCTGCGCTCCTCCTGACAACTGTTTCTAGGGATTCTGAGGTCCCTCCGTCATTTAGGACATAGGTAGTAAAAATAGCTTACAGTACTCGGATCCTTCAAATCTGGACACACCAAATGGATCTCAGTGTTGTTTTTGGATTGTACTTCTGACTCTCAGCGATTTGAAGCGATGCTGGCATAGTGTGTATGCAGCTAAAAAGTGCTCACTGTGAAGGGCTTAAGAAATGAGTCAAGCGGAAGTGAGACTAGTTTCTTAACCACAGCTAGGATTCTAAGATACACACACACACATTCACTGCTAGGCTAGAGCTTGTGACCCTTACTCAAGTCTACTGAAGCGAACGTCACAAATATTATCAGTAATTGCTTTCTGATGCCCGAAGAAGTGTGGACTATAATTTTGCTTTAACTTAATCTCTCGTTACTTCTGGGTAACTGAGATTAGACATAATAACTTGGTTATTTTGCTTTGGGGAGTTCAAAGAAAGCCCTTATTTTCCACATTTGCCTCATCTCTCCACATCCTCTCCACCCGTGATTCCACATTTGCATAATCTCTCAACATCCTCTCCACCCGTGCTTCCACATTTGCCTCATCTCTCCACATCCTCTCCACCCGTGCTTCCACATTTGCCTCATCTCTCCACATCCTCTCCACCCGTGCTTCCACATTTGCCTCATCTCTCCACATCCTCTCCACCCGTGCTTCCACATTTGCCTCATCTCTCCACATCCTCTCCACCCGTGCTTCCACATTTGCCTCATCTCTCCACATCCTCTCCACCCGTGCTTCCACATTTGCCTCATCTCTCCACATCTTCTCCACCCGTGCTTCCTCATTTGCCTCATCTCTCCACATCCTCTCCACCCGTGCTTCCACATTTGCCTCATCTCTCCACATCCTCTCCAGCCGTGCTCAACTCTCTCTTCCTCCGGTCTTTTAATTCAAACCAGTCCAATACAAACAATATTTATTCACATGGAAGGAACAGACCAGTATTGCCAGGGCAATATACAGTGTTAATATATTCAAAAATATATATATTATCTCTTTCTCGCTCTCTGTATCTTTATTTTTAATCCCCAGGAGGCCTTTTGGTAGGCCGACATTGTATATAAGAATTTGTTCTTAACTGACTTGCCTAGTAAAATATTTTAACTACAGAAAATCTATAAATGTATCTCTCTCTGTCTCTCTCTCAGTTTGTGAAGTGTGGCTATGCAGGCTCCAACTTCCCCGAGCACATCTTCCCTGCCTTGGTGGGCAGGCCAATCATTCGCTCCACAGCCAAAGTGGGCAACATTGAGATTAAGGTAATACTACGAAGCTCTCCTCTCCTGTGCAACACTCCAACGTTGGTTCAAAAGTTACGCCGACACAACAACCCTATTCCTGGACCAAGAAGCATGGACCAGACTTAATCTCATCTGTGTCTGTCATACTGACTCTCTTAGTCTAGTAACACCTATTTTAAAATGACATCCCATCCCCTCTCTTTGTTTTACTGGCTGGCTCTCTACTTTATGCTCCACCTCCTTCACCTGTCATCACATGATGAAGTAGAATATTCAGAAGATGGTAAGTGGTGTGAGTTCCTGGCTGGTGTGTGCAGGCCCATGCCCTCCCTGGTTGCCTAACGGGGAGAGCGAGTGATGCTGTGTTTTTACTTCATTTGGAGTGCCTTTTATTTGTTGTTGTTTTCTATATTTAATTTGTCTCTCATTGGTGTTTTATTTGGCTAAATATTTGGCTAATTATAACATTTTAAGTACTTCTGTGGAGAAAAATGGATTCCTAATGACTAGGCAGACAGAAATCTAGTGATTTCTTTTTAAGAGTCCACTCATTTCACTGTTTTGTTGTTCCTGTTTTTCATCTCAAGTTAGTTTAGCAGAAGGAACTTAAATGCCACATGGCCTGTGTCTGAAATGACATCCTGTTCCCTATATAGGGTCAGCATGCCCATTAAGCCCACGTACCCACTAAGCCCACGTACCCACTAAGCCCACGTACCCACTAAGCCCACGTACCCACTAAGCCCACGTACCCACTAAGCCCACTTCCAGCTTTGGATTCAAATGTATAATAAAAAGCTAGTTTTATAATCAACTTTTTCCGCCATTTTATGTTTCAGCCAATTAATCTGGTTGTTATATCCATAACCGTTTTTATTCTTAGCCAATCAGAAGTTTTATTATTAAGTTATTGAGTTGTGTTCCCCTAGTGGCCAATTTCAAAACTGAAGAAAAAACGTTGGTGTTGAGTCAACCCTCAGATAAATTGTTCAGACATTTTTTGGTACCTTCTCAGATAAGTGATCATACTATCATTTAAAATTAAGAAATTAATGTGCCTATATGCACATGCAGTGGTGGAAAAAGTTCTAAATTGTCATACTTGAGTAAAAGTAAATATACCTTAATAGAAAATGGCTCAAGTCACCTAGTAAAATACTACTTGAGTAAATAAATATACTTAAGTATTAAAAGTAAATGTTATTGCTAAAATATAGTATCAAGTATCGAAAGTAAAAGTATAAATCATTTCAAATTAGCAATGAATATAAATGTTCTACCATAACAAAAAATGTTATTTTGGGGAAGCATATTAGATTGTGAGTTGGGACATATAGATTTTGTATGTGAACTACTTCTAAGACCCATACATTCAGCTGTTCCCAACTCACTTCACTCGCGCTAGAGGGAGACTGGCCCGGCTGGTGTTAGCTCATGTGCAGATCACACCGCTGGTGTTAGCTCATGTGCAGATCAAACCGCTGGTGTTAGCTCATGTGCAGATCACACCGCGGCTGCTAGCACATGTGCAGATCAAACCGCTGGTGTTAGCTCATGTGCAGATCAAACCGCTGGTGTTAGCTCATGTGCAGATCACACCGCTGGTGCTAGCTCATGTGCAGATCACACCGCTGGTGCTAGCTCATGTGCAGATCAAACCGCTGGTGTTAGCTCATGTGCAGATCAAACCGCTGGTGTTAGCTCATGTGCAGATCACACCGCGGGTGCTAGCTCATGTGCAGATCACACCGCGGGTGCTAGCTCATGTGCAGATCAAACCGCTGGTGTTAGCTCATGTGCAGATCACACCGCTGGTGCTAGCTCATGTGCAGATCACACCGCGGGTGCTAGCTCATGTGCAGATTACACCGAGGGTGCTAGCTCATGTGCAGATCACACCGCGGGTGCTAGCTGATGTGCAGATCAAACCGCTGGAATGGCGATTTAAGGTGTTTACATGTTCTAATAATTTGAAAGAATTCTCAGAAAACAGGGTGTTTTAATTAGCGTATGTTTACTTTGATTTTGAAACACTTGGGGATGGTGTTGATATCCCTAATCAATGAACATGAGCATAACTGTCTTTTGTCGTCGTTTAAGTTGATTAAAACACAAAAACTACAGTTGTGCATCTAACCCTGGTGCCTTTACCAAGATTAGAAACCTCGGTACTTTCTCCAAGATGTTTGGAGTGGACAGGTAGTCGTTGATGCAGAGAGAGAAGAAGAAGATGATCAGGGTTGAGTGACATCAGTGGTGGAAGACCTACAAGTGGTGGACGAACATGCAAACAAATGAGGGACAATGAGATGACTATTGGGCGACAACTCGTGCACTTTGGGCTGGGGGCCTTGGCATATTGTGTTTTATGGTCCCCCACCGGTACCTTTTAATACAACAGTAGAGGGAGATTTTAAATGGTCTTCAGATATGGTTTAGGAAGACAAGTTGAACTTATTAACAACAGTAGTAGTACAGCAAATGTCAATCAGCTTTCAGATAATGAATTGAAAGTTGTGTTGGTGTGTTTGTGGTGATGGTGTGTTTGTGGTGATGGTGTGTTTGTGGTGATGGTGTGTTTGTGGTGATGGTGTGTTTGTGGTGATGGTGTGTTTGTGGTGATGGTGTGTTTGTGGTGATGGTGTGTTTGATGTGTGTGTGGTGGTGGTGTGTTTGTGGTGATGGTGTGTTTACATTTACATTTAAGTCATTTAGCAGACGCTCTTATCCAGAGCGACTTACAAATTGGTGAATTCACCTTCTGACATCCAGTGGAACAGCCACTTTACAATAGTTTGATGTGTGTGTGGTGGTGGTGTGTTTGTGGTGATGGTGTGTTTGTGGTGATGGTGTGTTTGTGGTGATGGTGTGTGTACATGGTGTGTTTGTGGTGATGGTGTGTTTGTGGTGATGGTGTGTTTGTGGTGATGGTGTGTTTGTGGTGATGGTGTGTTTGTGGTGATGGTGTGTGTACATGGTATGTTTGTGGTGATGGTGTGTTTGTGGTGATGGTGTGTTTGATGTGTGTGTGATGGTGGTGTGTTTGTGATGATGGTGTGTGTGTGTGTGTGTGTGTGTGTGTGTGTGATGGTGGGTGTACATAGCTGTTGATTGGCAGAACAGACAGGATGGAAGCAGCAGGTCTTCATTGAAAACACATGGCACTGCCAGACGGGGGCTCCTTCAGTGCCAAAACACACACTGTGTCAACTGTTTCTCTAACCTGGTCCTAGATCTGTTTGTTCCAACCATTGACCATAGCAGTTGGCACAAGTCAAAACAATACAAACAGATCTGGGACCAGGCTACGGTTTCTAAATGTGTCAAGTAGCTTCCGTGGGCAACAGTTTACTAGTCTGCGCTGATGACAGTCAGGCTCAGTGTATGCCAGTGAAATAGGAAGCGTTGTAATGTGTGACTAACACTTGGCTAACCAAATCATGTAGTGATTCCCAATGCCGGGTTTGCATGTAACTCTGACTGAGCCTTGCTCGAATGAGACTGAATCTGAACTTGACCTGCATGCAGATTGTCACGCAAACTTCTCATTGACGTCAATGGTGTCCATGTAAGTTACTTGCATGTTTCTCAAGTTTAGGATTGTGCCCTGTGCTCTGGTCAGAAAGGGAACAGGTTTTAAGAGTGAATGCATGGGAACATGCTGTTTTAAAGAATGCATGCTGGGTAATTGCTGACGGATGTGACTTGCCTCTTTTTGTTTGAGCGCTGCGTATGTGTATATCCCATTACTGTGTCTCTTTAGGCCATCGTGGAGCCGTCATGGAGGCAGTGTTGACATGCCCCTCTGTTACTGCTGGTGAAAGGTGACGGTACAGCTAAGCTAACGGTCTGATTTCTCCAGGGCCGTATTCATGAGGCTCTCCACCGATCCAACACAAACTATCCCGCTGAGAACAACACCTGCACTTTTCCAATAAGAAGAACGCTTGTTTCTGTTTACGGTTGCAAAATGCTTTGTCACGTCGTGTGCTAATGAACACGACCCAGGGGTGTCTATCTGAACCTTAAACCCCTTAACGTCCATAGGACCTGATGGTGGGCGACGAGGCCAGCGAGCTGCGCTCCATGCTCGAGGTCAACTACCCCATGGAGAACGGCATCGTCAGGAACTGGGACGACATGAAGCACCTGTGGGACTACACCTTCGGGCCTGAGAAGCTCAACGTCGACTCCAGGAACTGCAAAATCCTGCTCACCGAGCCGCCCATGAACCCCACCAAGAACCGAGAGAAGATCATTGAGGTGGGTATGTCGGGGGGGGGTGTGTGTAGCAAGTTGACTCCAAGTGCATAGCAACAGCTAGCTACCACTCTGACCTCATTACCGTGTGAGAACTAATGTAGGAACATCTGTGTGAGGTTCAGCATTAACAGAGCTCTAAAGCTGTGTGAGGGTCAGTATTAACAGAGCTCTAAAGCTGTGTGAGGGTCAGTGGGTTCAGCATTAAGAGCTCTAAAGCTGTGTGAGGTCAGTGGGTTCAGCATTAACAGAGCTCTAAAGCTGTGTGAGGGTCAGTGGGTTCAGCATTAACAGAGCTCTAAAGCTGTGTGAGGGTCAGAGGGTTCAGCATTAACAGAGCTCTAAAGCTGTGTGAGGGTCAGAGGGTTCAGCATTAACAGAGGTCTAAAGCTGTGTGAGGGTCAGTGGGTTCAGCATTAACAGAGCTCTAAAGCTGTGTGAGGGTCAGTGGGTCCAGCATTAACAGAGCTCTAAAGCTGCGTGAGGGTCAGCGGGTTCAGCATTAACAGAGCTCTAAAGCTGCGTGAGGGTCAGCGGGTTCAGCATTAACAGAGCTCTAAAGCTGCGTGAGGGTCAGCGGGTTCAGCATTAACAGAGCTCTAAAGCCGCGTGAGGGTCAGTGGGTTCAGCATTAACAGAGCTCTAAAGCTGCGTGAGGGTCAGTGGGTTCAGCATTAACAGAGCTCTAAAGCTGCGTGAGGGTCAGTGGGTGGGTTCAGCATTAACAGAGCTCTAAAGTTGCGTGAGGGTCAGTGGGTTCAGCATTAACAGAGCTCTAAAGCTGTGTGAGGGTCAGTGGGTTCAGCATTAACAGAGCTCTAAAGCTGTGTGAGGTTCAGCATTAACAGAGCTCTAAAGCGGTGTGAGGGTCAGTGGGTTCAGCATTAACAGAGCTCTAAAGCTGCGTGAGGGTCAGTGGGTTCAGCATTAACAGAGCTCTAAAGCTGCGTGAGGGTCAGTGGGTTCAGCATTAACAGAGCTCTAAAGCTGTGTGAGGGTCAGTGGGTTCAGCATTAACAGAGCTCTAAAGCTGTGTGAGGGTCAGTGGGTTCAGCATTAACAGAGCTGTGTGAGGGTCAGTGGGTTCAGCATTAACAGAGCTCTAAAGCTGCGTGAGGGTCAGCGGGTTCAGCATTAACAGAGCTCTAAAGCTGTGTGAGGGTCAGTGGGTTCAGCATTAACAGAGCTCTAAAGCTGTGTGAGGGTCAGCGGGTTCAGCATTAACAGAGCTCTAAAGCTGTGTGAGGGTCAGCGGGTTCAGCATTAACAGAGCTCTAAAGCTGTGTGAGGGTCAGTGGGTTCAGCATTAACAGAGCTCTAAAGCTGTGTGAGGGTCAGTGGGTTCAGCATTAACAGAGCTCTAAAGCTGCGTGAGGGTCAGTGGGTTCAGCATTAACAGAGCTCTAAAGCTGTGTGAGGGTCAGTGGGTTCAGCATTAACAGAGCTCTAAAGCTGCGTGAGGGTCAGTGGGTTCAGCATTAACAGAGCTGTGTGAGGGTCAGTGGGTTCAGCATTAACAGAGCTCTAAAGCTGTGTGAGGGTCAGTGGGTTCAGCATTAACAGAGCTCTAAAGCTGTGTGAGGGTCAGCGGGTTCATCATTAACAGAGCTCTAAAGCTGTGTGAGGGTCAGTGGGTTCAGCATTAACAGAGCTCTAAAGCTGTGTGAGGTTCAGCATTAACAGAGCTCTAAAGCTGTGTGAGGTTCAGTGGGTTCAGCATTAACAGAGCTGTGTGAGGGTCAGTGGGTTCAGCATTAACAGAGCTGTGTGAGGGTCAGTGGGTTCAGCATTAACAGAGCTGCGTGAGGGTCAGTGGGTTCAGCATTAACAGAGCTGTGTGAGGGTCAGTGGGTTCAGCATTAACAGAGCTCTAAAGCTGCGTGAGGGTCAGTGGGTTCAGCATTAACAGAGCTGTGTGAGGGTCAGTGGGTTCAGCATTAACAGAGCTCTAAAGCTGTGTGAGGGTCAGTGGGTTCATCATTAACAGAGCTCTAAAGCTGTGTGAGGGTCAGTGGGTTCAGCATTAACAGAGCTCTAAAGCTGCGTGAGGGTCAGTGGGTTCAGCATTAACAGAGCTGTGTGAGGGTCAGTGGGTTCAGCTTTAACAGAGCTGCGTGAGGGTCAGTGGGTTCAGCATTAACAGTGTGTTACACATGTTCATCATTCCAGAAGCAGTCCAGCTGTAAGACTGTATTTGATGGCGGTCTCTTAAAGTTGTCTCTCTGTCTCTGGTAGGTGATGTTTGAGACGTATCAGTTCTCAGGGGTCTACATTGCTATCCAGGCTGTGCTGACGCTCTACGCCCAAGGTACTAGACTAGAGGAACACACAGCCTCTTCAACTCTCTCTGGTTCACTTTAAGACCCAACTCAACACAGCTTACTCCCTCCCATTCAGAGGGTTTGTCAAACGTATCGGGGGTGTGTTAATTATGTTACTCTGTGCGTGTGTCTGACGTGTGTGTGTGTGTCTGACGCGTGTGTGTGTGTGTGTGTCTGACGCGTGTGTGTGTGTGTGTGTCTGACGCGTGTGTGTGTGTGTGTGTCTGACGCGTGTGTGTGTGTGTGTCTGGCGTGTGTGTGTGTCTGACGTGTGTGTGTGTCTGACGTGTGTGTGTGTGTGTCTGACGTGTGTGTGTGTGTGTGTGTCTGACGTGTGTGTGTGTGTGTGTCTGACGTGTGTGTGTGTGTGTGTGTGTGTCTGACGTGTGTGTGTGTCTGACCTCTGTGTGTGTGTGTGTGTGTGTGTGTGTGTGTGTGTGTGTGTCTGACCTCTGTGTGTGTGTCTGACCTCTGTGTGTGTGTGTGTGTCGGATTTCTCTGTGTGCGTGTCTGACCTGTGTGTGTCTGACCTCTCTGTGTGTTTCTGCCCTCAGGCCTGCTGACAGGTGTTGTGGTGGACTCTGGGGACGGTGTGACACACATCTGTCCGGTGTACGAGGGCTTCAGCTTGCCCCATCTGACACGACGCCTGGACATCGCTGGGAGGGACATAACCCGCTACCTCATTAAGGTACCTCTGCCGCGGCAGGTTAGGAGAATGGAACGCGGCAGGTTAGGAGGATGGAACGCGGCAGGTTAGGAGGATGGAACGCGGCAGGTTAGGAGGATGGAACGCGGCAGGTTAGGAGGATGGAACGCGGCAGGTTAGGAGAATGGAACGCGGCAGGTTAGGAGAATGGAACGCGGCAGGTTAGGAGAATGGAACGCGGCAGGTTAGGAGAATGGAACGCGGCAGGTTAGGAGAATGGAACGCGGCAGGTTAGGAGAATGGAACGCGGCAGGTTAGGAGAATGGAACGCGGCAGGTTAGGAGAATGGAGCGCGGCAGGTTAGGAGAATGGAACGCGGCAGGTTAGGAGAATGGAACGCGGCAGGTTAGGAGAATGGAACGCGGCAGGTTAGGAGAATGGAACGCGGCAGGTTAGGAGAATGGAACGCGGCAGGTTAGGAGAATGGAACGCGGCAGGTTAGGAGAATGGAACGCGGCAGGTTAGGAGAATGGAACGCGGCAGGTTAGGAGAATGGAACGCGGCAGGTTAGGAGGATGGAGCGCGGCAGGTTAGGAGGATGGAACGCGGCAGGTTAGGAGAATGGAACGCGGCAGGTTAGGAGGATGGAGCGCGGCAGGTTAGGAGGATGGAGCGCGGCAGGTTAGGAGGATGGAGCGCGGCAGGTTAGGAGAATGGAGCGCGGCAGGTTAGGAGAATGGAGCGCGGCAGTTTAGGAGAATTGAGTTATGGTTGTCCCCGATGCGACTGAAACATGCAGCTTTTGGTCTGTAGTTGTACTCCATCCAGTTACGGTCCTCATTCACTGTGTCCCAGTTCTCTGTCCTGTGGAAAAGGACCAGTGGCAGGTAGCCTAGTGGTTAGAGCGTTGGGCCAGTAACCAGCAGGTAGCCTAGTGGTTAGAGAGTTGGGCCAGTAACCAGCAGGTAGCCTAGTGGTTAGAGCGTTGGGCCAGTAACCAGCAGGTAGCCTAGTGGTTAGAGCGTTGGGCCAGTAACCAGCAGGTAGTCTAGTGGTTAGAGCGTTGGGCCAGTAACCAGCAGGTAGCCTAGTGGTTAGAGCGTTGGGCCAGTAACCAGCAGGTAGCCTAGTGGTTAGAGCGTTGGGCCAGTAACCAGCAGGTAACCTAGTGGTTAGAGCGTTGGGCCAGTAACCAGCAGGTAGTCTAGTGGTTAGAGCGTTGGGCCAGTAACCAGCAGGTAACCTAGTGGTTAGTGTTGGGACAGTAACCAGCAGGTAACCTAGTGGTTAGTGTTGGGCCAGTAACCAGCAGGTAACCTAGCGGTTAGAGCGTTGGGCCAGTATCCAGCAGGTAGCCTAGTGGTTAGAGCGTTGGGCCAGTAACCAGCAGGTAACCTAGTGGTTAGAGTGTTGGGCCAGTAACCAGCAGGTAACCTAGTGGTTAGTGTTGGGCCAGTAACCAGCAGGTAGCCTAGTGGTTAGAGTGAAAGGTTGCTGGATCGAATCCCCAAGCTAACAGTAAAAATCTGTCTTTCTGCCACTGAGCAAGGCAGTTTAACCCACTGTTCCCCGGGTGCTGAAGACGTGGACATTGATTAAGGGTGATTTAGAGGGGTTGGGTTAAATGTGGAAGACACATTTCAGTTGTACAACTGACTCGGTATCCCCCTTTCCCTGACAAGCTTGGTGGTAACACCTCTCTACCTCTCTGATCTCCAGCTGTTGCTGCTGAGGGGCTATGCGTTCAACCACTCTGCGGACTTTGAGACGGTGCGTATGATGAAGGAGAAGCTGTGCTACGTGGGTTACAACATCGAACAGGAGCAGAAACTGGCTCTGGAGACCACCGTGCTGGTCGAGTCCTACCAGGTCAGTACCACTGTCCTACCGGGTTAGTATCACTGTCTTCCCGGGTTAGTATCACTGTCTTCCCGGGTCAGTTCTACCAGGTCAGTACCACTGTCCTACTGGGTCAGTTCTACCAGGTCAGTACCACTGTCCTACCGGGTTAGTATCACTGTCTTCCCGGGTCAGTCCTACCAGGTCAGTACCACTGTCCTACCGGGTTAGTATCACTGTCTTCCCGGGACAGTTCTACCAGGTCAGTACCACTGTCCTACCGGGTTAGTATCACTGTCTTCCCGGGTCCGTTCTACCAGGTCAGTACCACTGTCCTACCGGGTTAGTATCACTGTCTTCCCGGGTCAGTCCTACCAGGTCAGTACCACTGTCCTACTGGGTCAGTCCTACCAGGTCAGTATCACTGTCCTACCGGGTTAGTATCACTGTCTTCCCGGGTCAGTCCTACCAGGTCAGTACCACTGTCCTACCGGGTCAGTCCTACCAGGTCAGTATCACTGTCTTCCCGGGTCAGTCCTACCAGGTCAGTACCACTGTCCTACTGGGTCAGTTCTACCAGGTCAGTACCACTGTCCTACTGGGTCAGTTCTACCAGGTCAGTACCACTGTCCTACCAGGTCAGTACCACAGTCCTACCGGTCAGTTCTACCAGGTCCGTTCCACAGTCCTACCGGGTCAGTACCACTGTCCTACCGGGTCAGTACCACTGTCCTACTGGGTCAGTCTTACCGGGTCAGTACCACTGTGCTACCGGGTCAGTACCACTGTTCTACCAGGTGAGCCGTACCAGGTGAGTTCTGCACGGTCAGTGTAAAATAGACCCCTAGTGACCACTCTGAGTAGCTGATGAGTAACAGAATATACCACCACACCACACCACTCTGAGTAGCTGATGAGTAACAGAATACTACCACCACACCACTCTGAGTAGCTGATGAGTAACAGAATATACCACCACACCACACCACTCTGAGCAGCTGATGAGTAACAGAATATACCACCACACCACTCTGAGTAGCTGATGAGTAACAGAATATACCACCACACCACTCTGAGTAGCTGATGAGTAACAGAATATACCACCACACCACTCTGAGCAGCTGATGAGTAACAGATTATACCACCACACCACTCTGAGTAGCTGATGAGTAACAGAATATACCACCACACCACTCTGAGCAGCTGATGAGTAACAATATACCACCACACCACTCTGAGCAGCTGATGAGTAACAGAATATACCACCACACCACCCTGAGCAGCTGATGAGTAACAGAATATACCACCACACCACACCACTCTGAGTAGCTGATGAGTAACAGAATATACCACCACACCACTCTGAGCAGCTGATGAGTAACAGAATATACCACCACACAACTCTTGAGCAGCTGATGAGTAACAGAATATACCACCACACCACTCTGAGTAGCTGATGAGTAACAGAATATACCACCACACTACTCTGAGTAGCTGATGAGTAACAGAATATACCACCACACCACTCTGAGCAGCTGATGAGTAACAGAATATACCACCACACCACTCTGAGCAGCTGATGAGTAACAGAATATACCACCACACCACTCTGAGTAGCTGATGAGTAACAGAATATACCACCACACCACTCTGAGCAGCTGATGAGTAACAATATACCACCACACGACTCTGAGCAGCTGATGAGTAACAGAATATACCACCACACCACACCACTCTGAGTAGCTGATGAGTAACAGAATATACCACCACACCACTCTGAGTAGCTGATGAGTAACAGAATATACCACCACACCACTCTGAGCAGCTGATGAGTAACAGATTATACCACCACACCACTCTGAGTAGCTGATGAGTAACAGAATATACCACCACACCACTCTGAGCAGCTGATGAGTAACAATATACCACCACACCACTCTGAGCAGCTGATGAGTAACAGAATATACCACCACACCACCCTGAGCAGCTGATGAGTAACAGAATATACCACCACACCACTCTGAGTAGCTGATGAGTAACAGAATATACCACCACACCACTCTGAGCAGCTGATGAGTAACAGAATATACCACCACACCACACCACTCTGAGTAGCTGATGAGTAACAGAATATACCACCACACCACTCTGAGCAGCTGATGAGTAACAGAATATACCACCACACCACTCTGAGCAGCTGATGAGTAACAGAATATACCACCACACCACACCACTCTGAGTAGCTGATGAGTAACAGAATATACCACCACACCACTCTGAGTAGCTGATGAGTAACAGAATATACCACCACACCACTCTGAGCAGCTGATGAGTAACAGAATATACCACCACACCACTCTGAGCAGCTGATGAGTAACAGAATATACCACCACACCACTCTGAGCAGCTGATGAGTAACAGAATATACCACCACACGACTCTGAGCAGCTGATGAGTAACAGAATATACCACCACACCACTCTGAGTAGCTGATGAGTAACAGAATATACCACCACACCACTCTGAGTAGCTGATGAGTAACAGAATATACCACCACACCACTCTGAGTAGCTGATGAGTAACAGAATATACCACCACACCACTCTGAGCAGCTGATGAGTAACAGAATATACCACCACACCACTCTGAGTAGCTGATGAGTAACAGAATATACCACCACACCACTCTGAGCAGCTGATGAGTAACAGAATATACCACCACACCACTCTGAGCAGCTGATGAGTAACAGAATATACCACCACACCACTCTGAGCAGCTGATGAGTAACAGAATATACCACCACACGACTCTGAGCAGCTGATGAGTAACAGAATATACCACCACACCACTCTGAGTAGCTGATGAGTAACAGAATATACCACCACACCACTCTGAGTAGCTGATGAGTAACAGAATATACCACCACACCACTCTGAGTAGCTGATGAGTAACAGAATATACCACCACACCACTCTGAGCAGCTGATGAGTAACAGAATATACCACCACACCACTCTGAGTAGCTGATGAGTAACAGAATATACCACCACACCACTCTGAGCAGCTGATGAGTAACAGAATATACCACCACACCACACCACTCTGAGTAGCTGATGAGTAACAGAATATACCACCACACCACTCTGAGTAGCTGATGAGTAACAGAATATACCACCACACCACTCTGAGTAGCTGATGAGTAACAGAATATACCACCACACCACTCTGAGCAGCTGATGAGTAACAGAATATACCACCACACCACTCTGAGCAGCTGATGAGTAACAGAATATACCACCACACCACTCTGAGTAGCTGATGAGTAACAGAATATACCACCACACCACTCTGAGTAGCTGATGAGTAACAGAATATACCACCACACCACTCTGAGTAGCTGATGAGTAACAGAATATACCACCACACCACTCTGAGCAGCTGATGAGTAACAGAATATACCACCACACCACTCTGAGTAGCTGATGAGTAACAGAATATACCACCACACCACTCTGAGTAGCTGATGAGTAACAGAATATACCACCACACCACTCTGAGTAGCTGATGAGTAACAGAATATACCACCACACCACTCTGAGCAGCTGATGAGTAACAGAATATACCACCACACCACTCTGAGTAGCTGATGAGTAACAGAATATACCACCACACCACTCTGAGCAGCTGATGAGTAACAGAATATACCACCACACCACTCTGAGTAGCTGATGAGTAACAGAATATACCACCACACCACTCTGAGTAGCTGATGAGTAACAGAATATACCACCACACCACTCTGAGTAGCTGATGAGTAACAGAATATACCACCACACCACTCTGAGCAGCTGATGAGTAACAGAATATACCACCACACCACTCTGAGTAGCTGATGAGTAACAGAATATACCACCACACCACTCTGAGTAGCTGATGAGTAACAGAATATACCACCACACCACTCTGAGTAGCTGATGAGTAACAGAATATACCACCACACCACTCTGAGCAGCTGATGAGTAACAGAATATACCACCACACCACTCTGAGTAGCTGATGAGTAACAGAATATACCACCACACCACTCTGAGTAGCTGATGAGTAACAGAATATACCACCACACCACTCTGAGCAGCTGATGAGTAACAGAATATACCACCACACCACTCTGAGCAGCTGATGAGTAACAGAATATACCACCACACCACTCTGAGTAGCTGATGAGTAACAGAATATACCACCACACCACTCTGAGTAGCTGATGAGTAACAGAATATACCACCACACCACTCTGAGCAGCTGATGAGTAACAGAATATACCACCACACCACTCTGAGTAGCTGATGAGTAACAGAATATACCACCACACCACACCACTCTGAGTAGCTGATGAGTAACAGAATATACCACCACACCACTCTGAGTAGCTGATGAGTAACAGAATATACCACCACACCACTCTGAGCAGCTGATGAGTAACAGAATATACCACCACACCACTCTGAGTAGCTGATGAGTAACAGAATATACCACCACACCACTCTGAGCAGCTGATGAGTAACAGAATATACCACCACACCACTCTGAGCAGCTGATGAGTAACAGAATATACCACCACACCACACCACTCTGAGTAGCTGATGAGTAACAGAATATACCACCACACCACTCTGAGTAGCTGATGAGTAACAGAATATACCACCACACCACTCTGAGTAGCTGATGAGTAACATAATATACCACCACACCACACCACTCTGAGTAGCTGATGAGTAACAGAATATACCACCACACCACTCTGAGTAGCTGATGAGTAACAGAATATACCACCACACCACTCTGAGTAGCTGATGAGTAACAGAATGTACCACCACACCACACAGGAGGCTGAACACTGGATTGGTCTCGACATGTTAATGTCGGTGGAGCTTCAGAGGAACCAGGAAGTGCTGAGCAGCTTCCAGAGAGTGGGTGGAATATTCCTCCATGATATTGCTTTTCTTTCATAAGAAGGGCACTCATTATAAAACACACACATCTTAAGAGTGTGTGTGTAGCGTATATGTGTGTGTTAGACAAGGTGGGTAGTGTGTCTGTGGGGGTGTGTGATATCATATCCTTTGTGGCCACAGGGCGGCGGTGGCTGGGCAGCTCTCAACTTCCTCCCACGGCCTGAGCTGAATAGAGCCTTTACACACAAGCTACAAAGACGCACACAACTCATAAAATACAGATGAACACGTTTTACAGTAAATACACACACACACACACACACACACACACACACACTCACCACCACACGTGATCATCAACAAGATACTACTACACATTCACCACACGTAAGCCTGAACAACATACACACACCACCCTCTGA
The DNA here is from genome assembly GCF_036934945.1 of Oncorhynchus masou masou. Lineage (NCBI taxonomy): Eukaryota > Metazoa > Chordata > Actinopteri > Salmoniformes > Salmonidae > Oncorhynchus > Oncorhynchus masou. The sequence continues at coordinate 64,310 of NW_027008488.1, read as the reverse complement.
CTTTCAATCTCCCTCCCTCCCTCCCCTCCCTCCCCTCCCTCCCTCCCTCCCTCCCCTCCCTCCAGCTCCCAGACGGCAGGGTGATCAAGGTGGGAGGGGAGCGTTTCGAGGCTCCAGAGGCTTTGTTCCAGCCCCATCTCATCAACGTAGAGGGAGTCGGGGTGGCAGAGTTGCTCTTCAACACTATCCATGCAGCAGACATCGACACCAGGTAACTAACACAGACCGACAATACACACACACACTGACAATACACACACACACACAGGCCGACAATACACACACACAGACACTCATACACACACAGACCGACAATACACACACACACACTCATACACACACAGACCGACAATACACACACACACTGACAATATACACACACACACAGGCCGACAATACACACACACAGACACTCATACACACACAGGCCGACAATACACACACACAGACACTCATACACACACAGACCGACAATACACACACAGACCGACAATACAGACACACACACAGACCGACAATACACAGACACTACTTTTTTTATCGTCACCTGTTTTAATCTCCCCCTCTCTCTGCCTACCCCCCTCTCTCTCTCTCTGCCTCCCCCTCTCTCTCTGCCCCCCCCCCTCTCTCTCTCTCTCTCTCTCTGCCTCCCCCCTCTCTCTCTCTCTGCCTCCCCCTCTCTCTCTCTCTGCCTCCCCCCCTCTCTCTCTCTGCCTCCCCCCTCTCTCTCTGCCTCCCCTCTCTCTCTGCCTCCCCCCTCTCTCTCTCTCTGCCTCCCCCCTCTCTCTCTCTGCCTTCCCCTCGCTCTCTCTCTCTGCCTCCCCCTCTCTCTCTCTCTGCCTCCCCCTCTCTCTCTCTGCCTCCCCCCCTCTCTCTCTCTCTGCCTCCCCTCTCTCTCTCTCTGCCTCCCCCTCTCTCTCTCTGCCTCCCCCTCTCTCTCTCTGCCTCCCCCTCTCTCTGCCTCCCCCCCTCTCTCTCTCTCTGCCTCCCCCCCCTCTCTCTCTCTGCCTTCCCCCTCGCTCTCTCTCTCTGCCTCCCCCTCTCTCTCTCTCTGCCTCCCCCTCTCTCTCTCTGCCTCCCCCTCTCTCTCTGCCTCCCCCCTCTCTCTCTCTGCCTCCCCCTCTCTCTCTCTCTGCCTCCCCCCCTCTCTCTCTCTGCCTCCCCCTCTCTCTCTCTCTGCCTCCCCCTCTCTCTCTCTCTCTGCCTCCCCCTCTCTCTCTCTCTGCCTCCCCCCTCTCTCTCTCTGCCTCTGCCCCCCCTCTCTCTCTCTCTGCCTCCTCCCCCCCTCTCTCTCTCTTTGCCTCCCCCTCTCTCTCACCTCTCTCTCTCTGCCCCCCCCTCTCTCACCTCTCTCTGCCTCCCCCTCTCTCTCTCTCTGCCTCCCCCCTCTCTCTCTCTCTGCCTCCCCCTCTCTCTCTCTCTGCCTCCCCCTCTCTCTCTCTCTGCCTCCCCCCTCGCGCTCTCTCTCTGCCTCCCCTCGCGCTCTCTCTCTGCCTCCCCCTCGCTCTCTCTCTCTGCCTCCCCCTCTCTCTCTCTCTGCCTCCCCCCTCTCTCTCTGCCTCCCCCCTCTCTCTCTGCCTCCCCCTCTCTCTCTGCCTCCCCCTCTCTCTCTCTCTGCCTCCCCCCCTCTCTCTCTCTCTGCCTCCCCCCCTCTCTCTCTCTGCCTCCCCCTCTCTCTCTCTCTGCCTCCCCCTCTCTCTCTCTCTGGCTCCACACTCTCTCTCTCTCTGCCTCCCCCTCTCTCTCTCTCTGCCTCCCCCCCTCTCTCTCTCTCTGCCTCCCCCCCTCTCTCTCTCTGCCTCCCCCCCTCTCTCTCTGCCTCCCCCTCTCTCTCTCTGCCTCCCCCCCTCTCTCTCTGCCTCCCCCCCCTCTCTCTCTGCCTCCCCCCCTCTCTCTCTCTGCCTCCCCCTCTCTCTCTGCCTCCCCCCTCTCTCTCTCTGCCTCCCCCCCCTCTCTCTCAGGTCTGAGTTCTATAAACACATAGTGTTGTCAGGTGGGTCCACCATGTATCCAGGTCTTCCATCTCGACTAGAGAGGGAGCTCAAACAGCTCTACCTGGAACGCGTGCTGAAAGGCCACGTGGACAAACTCTCGGTGAGAACAACTCTTTTCAAATAGATTTTGTTTTTATTTAACTTACATTTATGAATAGAAAGTCAATAACAAATTGTTATTTGCAATGATGACCTGTCTAAAGGTCCAACCGGTCCCTAATGGACCTGAAGGGTGGGAGGAAGGATGTATGCTGAAAAGTATTGGGACAGGGCCCACTTCCTCAACATGGTGCAGTGTTGTAGTTAACCCACTAGGTGGAGACAAAAACATCTCTTCAGTAGTCAGCTCATCGTACACAACAGAAGTAGATCGCTGCTCTACAAATCACCTTGCATCCTGAATTACTAGTCATTATATGATGAGGTCAAGATTTATCCATCCTGTGCCAAACTCCTCCCCTCGGACATAATGCTGAATTTCCCCCCCCGTCTCCCTCTGTAGAAATTTAAGATCCGCATCGAGGACCCGCCGCGGCGTAAGCACATGGTGTTCCTGGGCGGGGCCGTGCTGGCGGACATCATGAAGGACAAAGATCACTTCTGGCTGACCAGGGAGGAGTACCAGGAGAAAGGTGTCAGGGTGCTGGAGAAACTGGGAGTCACTGTCAGATAAAGACCTCCGCAATGTTAAAGACCATACACACACACACACACACATACATACATACATATCCATATATTCACCCAAACATTGAAGAGTCATCATAGAGAAGCACCTAGAATGGTGTACGTGTAAAACACACAGACTCAACACGGTTTCCTCCCCCATGGCAGACTAGATCTCTATGTATCCTTCTTCCTCTTCTAAACAACAGAATCACAGCATCACCGTAGGGAGTGATGACGCCCTCCAGCTCTCCTCTGATGGTCTAGTATAGTTTAGCTCAGGGTTGGTAGTAGAGTTCAGGACATCACTCCTCCAGCCCTCCTCCTCTCCTCTGATGGTCTAGTATAGTTTAGCTCAGGGTTGGTAGTAGAGTTCAGGACATCACTCCTCCAGCCCTCCTCCTCTCCTCTGATAGTCTAGTATAGTTTAGCTCAGGGTTGGTAGTAGAGTTCAGGACATCACTCCTCCAGCCCTCCTCCTCTCCTCTGATGGTCTAGTATAGTTTAGCTCAGGGTTGGTAGTAGAGTTCAGGACATCACTCCTCCAGCTCTCCTCTGATGGTCTAGTATAGTTTAGCTCAGGGTTGGTAGTAGAGTTCAGGACATCACTCCTCCAGCCCTCCTCCTCTCCTCTGATGGTCTAGTATAGTTTAGCTCAGGGTTGGTAGTAGAGTTCAGGACATCACTCCTCCAGCCCTCCTCCTCTCCTCTGATGGTCTAGTATAGTTTAGCTCAGGGTTGGTAGTAGAGTTCAGGACATCACTCCTCCAGCCCTCCTCCTCTCCTCTGATAGTCTAGTATAGTTTAGCTCAGGGTTGGTAGTAGAGTTCAGGACATCACTCCTCCAGCCCTCCTCCTCTCCTCTGATGGTCTAGTATAGTTAGGAATTTTGGTAGTAGAGTTCACGGTGAATATCAAGTCTCCTGAAGAAAGATTTTCACAACACGGTGAAAGCACTATGGTGGAAAGTTAGTCAAGAAGTCTTTTTCCACACTGCTGTTTCTTTTCCAGACTAGTGCAGATCAGGGTTGAGGTCAATTTCAGTTTAGATTTTAATTTTTTAAATTTTTTTTTAAAGAAAGTGAAAACTGAATGGTCCCCAACCTTAATGCAGATGAGGAGACGAGGAGAACAACGTTAGACTATTGAGACCCACCCCTAGAACAGTTAAACCTCTCCTTACCAATCACTTCAAACTTCCCTGTTCTCTTCATAAAGGAGTCGCTAGAAGCTGTCCCTAATCGCTGATGCAGCGTCAGATGGTATCATAAAGGAGTTGCTAGAAGCTGTCCCTAATCGCTGATGCAGGGTCAGATGGTATCATAAAGGAGTCGCTAGAAGCTGTCCCTAATCGCTGATGCAGGGTCAGATGGTATCATAAATGAGTCGCTAGAAGCTGTCCCTAATCACTGATGCAGGGTCAGATGGTATCATAAAGGAGTAGCTAGAAGTTGTCTCTAATCGCTGATGCAGGGTCAGATGGTATCATAAAGGAGTTGCTAGAAGCTGTCCCTAATCGCTGATGCAGGGTCAGATGGTATCATAACGGAGTAGCTAGAAGCTGTCTCTAATCGCTGATGCAGGGTCAGATGGTATCATAAAGGAGTCGCTAGAAGCTGTCTCTAATCGCTGATGCAGGGTCAGATGGTATCTCATTTCCCAAATGGTTAAAGGGATAGTATGAGATTTTGGCAATTAAGACTTTTTGTTCTACTTACCCAGAGTCAGATGAACTTGTGGACACCAAAACAGGCTGAAATTCCAGGCAGTCTTTTCAAACAGCTCTTACACTGAAAGGGCATCATCATCATTTTAACATTCTCACAGTATTATTCCATCACAGTATGGAAATAGATTATAATTTAAAAAAACAAAACAAGTAAATCTATTATTTTTGACTGCACTGGTCCTTTAAGGTCAGGGTACGGTACGGGTTGACTGATCCTAAATCTGTGGTTATGTAGAGGCAACCTACCATACGTTTTCTAGGACGTCACAATCAGGATGCATCTCAAACAGGCATTGGCCAGTCCGGTATACACACAAACCTATTATTCATGGAGAACTGATCATGTTTTTATATGATGTTTTGTATATCATGATTTATTAATTTCTCTTTTTGGGAGAGGGATGTCTTGATTCTTCTGTTGGATATATACAGATCCTCTTCACCTTAATTTTTATTTTATTTTTTACAATTTTATTTTTTGTGTGGTGCACGACCATTTTAAAACAGAGCATATGTCATATGAAAATTCCTCCTTGTTTTTAATGAAGAATTGATGATGATGAGGATAGTGAAGAAGATAAGGGACATGACCCCCTGACCTTAGTGACGATAGTGGGGTTCAAAGGTCGGGGGTTCAGGAGTGGGGTTGTGTGAGGGTCATGATATAAAAACAACAACAACATGGTTCAATCTGAAAGTTGTACTTATTAGGTCTGTTCCAGTCGAGCTGCACACAACAACCAATGGTTATACGCCACGTCATCGACTTCAGTTTAGTCATGTCATCGACTTCACCGTCAGGTATCAGATTGCTACATCCTCTGGTATCGGTTTCCTAGACACAGAGTTTGTCCTGGACTAAACATTCTCCATGGAGAGTTTTCATTGGAATGCATTTTGAATCAGGTACCAGACTTAATCTGTCCGGTCAACTGGACCTAGATGTGGTCAGCTGATATGTTCAACACCTATCCAGCCACTGAAGGGTTAATCTGTCCGGTCAACTGGACCTAGATGTGGTCAGCTGATATGTTCAACACCTATCCAGCCACTGAAGGGTTAATCTGTCCGGTCAACTGGACCTAGATGTGGTCAGCTGATCTGTTAAACACCTATCCAGCCACTGAAGGGTTAATCTGTCCGGTCAACTGGACCTAGATGTGGTCAGCTGATCTGTTAAACACCTATCCAGCCACTGAAGGGTTAATCTGTCCGGTCAACTTAGATCTGATATGTTCAACACCTATCCAGCCACTGAAGGGTTAACCGGTCAACTGGACCTAGATGTGGTCAGCTGATATGTTTAACACCTATCCAGCCACTGAAGGGTTAATCTGTCCGGTCAACTGGACCTAGATGTGGTCAGCTGATATGTTCAACACCTATCCAGCCACTGAAGGGTTAATCTGTCCGGTCAACTGGACCTAGATGTGGTCAGCTGATATGTTCAACACCTATCCAGCCACTGAAGGGTTAATCTGTCCGGTCAACTGGACCTAGATGTGGTCAGCTGATATGTTCAACACCTATCCAGCCACTGAAGGGTTAATCTGTCCGGTCAACTGGACCTAGATGTGGTCAGCTGATATGTTCAACACCTATCCAGCCACTGAAGGGTTAATCTGTCCGGTCAACTGGACCTAGATGTGGTCAGCTGATATGTTCAACACCTATCCAGCCACTGAAGGGTTAATCTGTCCGGTCAACTGGACCTAGATGTGGTCAGCTGATATGTTCAACACCTATCCAGCCACTGAAGGGTTAATCTGTCCGGTCAACTGGACCTAGATGTGGTCAGCTGATATGTTCAACACCTATCCAGCCACTGAAGGGTTAATCTGTCCGGTCAACTGGACCTAGATGTGGTCAGCTGATATGTTCAACACCTATCCAGCCACTGAAGGGTTAATCTGTCGGTCAACTGGACCTAGATGTGGTCAGCTGATATGTTCAACACCTATCCAGCCACTGAAGGGTTAATCTGTGGTCAACTGGACCTAGATGTGGTCAGCTGATATGTTCAACACCTATCCAGCCACTGAAGGGTTAATCTGTCCGGTCAACTGGACCTAGATGTGGTCAGCTGATATGTTCAACACCTATCCAGCCACTGAAGCGTTAATCAGCCTGGAACATGTCCTCTGAGACTATCCAGTAAAAAGCTGGTATTTAAGTTCACTAGTCCGGCTCTCACCATCACAACATGATGTATGTTGGAGACACCACCCCCCACACAAGCCTAATATAATATTTGTTGTTTTCATAAATGTTCTATCCAGTGCCAAGAACAGTGATTGTTATCTGGATCTTTCATGTTTTTATTTGACGTTTCTGTCTTGTCTCTTTATTTTCTTATTGTTCATAGTGTAACTGCCTAACGTCGCTGATTTTAAATAAAGTAAATTGATTTATAAGTAAGTTCTTGTTGTGTGGCTCTTTCTTCTGAAGGACTAAACAGACCGAAAAGGTTAACAGCAGGGGGTGACCTTATATATATATATATATATATCCCATTTAGCAGACGCTTTTGTCCAAAGCGACTTACAAGTCGGCTGGGGCCACTACTTTTGCATATGGGTGGCCCTAGCGGGAATCGAACCCACGACGCTTGGCGTTGCAAGCACCATGCTCTACCGACTGAGCCACACAGGACCTTCCCATCTCCTCCGACCACGGAAACATCGGACATAATTCTGTTCATTCTCCAAAGGAGAGCGAGAGAAGAGGGTGGGGCATCATCTATATTATTCAAAAGAAACCACTTGAGGTGGACCCTGAGATCTCAAAATGGTGTCCAAAGTAGAATGGGACAGGAGAGAAGACGGTAGCATTATTACTTCCATCATATATGGGTTCATAGGTCACCCCCATGGTAAATACAACACACACCGGCCCCAGGGGGGCGAGCTGCCGGGGGAAGGAAGGAAGTAATTTCTAGTCCATAAACAAAGTAGCACTTAGGGAAAAAGACAAAAGGGAGAGAAGAGAGGAGGAACTGAGCCCAGAGCAGAGGGACTGAATAGGAGGAGGGCCGTGTTCTCGAGGATCAAAACCCTAATGTGACTGACTCATCTACAAATGAACAATGAAGTAGATATTTATGATGCAAGGTTCTGTGTAGATCAGTCGGCCTGTAATGTTGAACAAGCCTGAGGAAATGTAAACCTGGTTACACTAAACCTTTAACACCAACAGAGAATAAAAGCCTGTATCTTCAGGTCTCAAATACAGATCTCACACCTCCTGACTGACACTCCTGGGTTGTGTTCATTTGGCATCGCATTGGAAGAAAACAGATCGAAAACGTCCTGAAGTTGTCCAATAAGAAACATTTGTTTTTCGTATTCTGTTTTGCTATGATGTGCCATAATGAATATGACCCCGATCTCAGTCCCCCTGACTCTCCTCTCTGTTGACCCTTCTCTCTTGTCCAGGTACTGTTCAGTAGGCACGAAACTGAAGAAAACCCTACAGGCTGCTCTCGGTGTGAATAGTTTTCAGGACAGTGACTTTGGCTCAATTTGAGACCAGGGTTATTAGTCCCAAAGCGATCTCCATTGGGCGCGTTCGATGCAGATCACTTTTGTCAAGTGCCTTTCAAAGTTCTGTGGATAAACATTGTCCCAGTTGCGCCTACATGTCAACCGCAGTAAGTTTCTGCAGTAGCTCTTCACCAACTTCATCCTGCAGCCATCGCCTGCCTGCATGGTGGGAGGCTGCCTGCATGGTGAGAGGCTGCCTGCATGGTGGGAGGCTGCCTGCATGGTGGGAGGCTGCCTGCATGGTGAGAGGCTGCCTGCATGGTGAGAGGCTGCCTGCATGGTGGGAGGCTGCCTGCATGGTGGGAGGCTGCCTGGATGGTGGGAGGCTGCCTGCATGGTGGGAGGCTGCCTGCATGGTGAGAGGCTGCCTGCATGGTGGGAGGCTGCCTGCATGGTGGGAGGCTGCCTGCATGGTGGGAGGCTGCCTGCATGGTGGGAGGCTGCCTGCATGGTGGGAGGCTGCCTGCATGGTGGGAGGCTGCCTGCATGGTGGGAGGCGGCCTGCATGGTGGGAGGCTGCCTGCATGGTGAGAGGCTGCCTGCATGGTGGGAGGCTGCCTGCATGGTGAGAGGCTGCCTGCATGGTGAGAGGCTGCCTGCATGGTGGGAGGCTGCCTGGATGGTGGGAGGCTGCCTGCATGGTGAGAGGCTGCCTGCATGGTGGGAGGCGGCCTGCATGGTGAGAGGGTGCCTGCATGGTGAGAGGCTGCCTGCATGGTGGGAGGCTGCCTGCATGGTGAGAGGCTGCCTGCATGGTGAGAGGCTGCCTGCATGGTGAGAGGCTGCCTGCATGGTGGGAGGCTGCCTGCATGGTGGGAGGCTGCCTGCATGGTGGGAGGCTGCCTGCATGGAGGAGGCTCTAATGTCAACCAATCATGAGGGTGCTTTTGTTTGGCCCACTTGAATGTGACCAAAGACATGACAAACACTTCCCTTGAATCAACCATATTTACTTTGATGTGGGCTTTGGACAGGCAGGTTCTGCCCATGTTACTTTTCACACCGCCCCTCTGTGGTGACTATACAGGCCTCTGTGGTGACTACAGTCCACCAGGCAGACCGGCTCTGTGGTGACTATACAGTCACCAGGCAACCGCCCCTCTGTGGTGACTATACAGTCACACCAGGCCCACCCTCTGTGGTGAATGGTGACCTATACAGACACCAGGCAGACCACCCCTCTGTGGTGACTATACAGTCACACCAGGCAGACCACCCCTCTGTGGTGACTATGATCACACCAGGCAGACAGGCCACCCCTCTGTCTGACTATGTCACACCACACCACCCCTCTGTGGTGACTATACAGTCACACCTGTGGTGCAGAGTCACACCACCCCTCTGTGGTGACTATACAGTCACACCAGGCAGACCACCCCTCTGTGGTGACTATACAGTCACACCAGGCAGACCACCCCTCTGTGGTGACTATACAGTCACACCAGGCAGACCACCCCTCTGTGGTGACTATACAGTCACACCAGGCAGACCACCCCTCTGTGGTGACTATACAGTCACACCAGGCAGACCACCCCTCTGTGGTGACTATACAGTCACACCAGGCAGACCACCCCTCTGTGGTGACTATACAGTCACACCAGGCAGACCACCCCTCTGTGGTGACTATACAGTCACACCAGGCAGACCGCCCCTCTGTGGTGACTATACAGTCAGGCAGACCACCCCTCTGTGGTGACTATACAGTCACACCAGGCAGACCACCCCTCTGTGGTGACTATACAGTCACACCAGGCAGACCACCCCTCTGTGGTGACTATACAGTCACACCAGGCAGACCACCCCTCTGTGGTGACTATACAGTCACACCACCCCTCTGTGGTGACTATACAGTCACACCAGGCAGACCACCCCTCTGTGGTGACTATACAGTCACACCAGGCAGTCCACCCCTCTGTGGTGACTATACAGTCACACCAGGCAGACCACCCCTCTGTGGTGACTATACAGTCACACCAGGCAGACCCCCTCTGTGGTGACTATACAGTCACACCAGGCAGACCACCCCTCTGTGGTGACTATACAGTCACACCAGGCAGACCACCCCTCTGTGGTGACTATACAGTCACACCAGGCAGACCACCCCTCTGTGGTGACTATACAGTCACACCAGGCAGACCACCCCTCTGTGGTGACTATACAGTCACACCAGGCAGACCACCCCTCTGTGGTGACTATACAGTCACACCAGGCAGACCACCCCTCTGTGGTGACTATACAGTCACACCAGGCAGACCACCCCTCTGTGGTGACTATACAGTCACACCACCGCCCTCTGGGTGACAGTCACACCAGGCAGACCACCCCTCTGTGGTGACTATACAGTCACACCAGGCAGACCACCCCTCTGTGGTGACTATACAGTCACACCACAGACCGCCCCTCTGTGGTGACTATACAGTCACACCAGGCAGACCGCCCCTCTGTGGTGACTATACAGTCACACCAGGCAGACCGCCCCTCTGTGGTGACTATACAGTCACACCAGGCAGACCACCCCTCTGTGGTGACTATACAGTCACACCCTCCCCTCTGTGGTGACTATACAGTCACACCAGGCAGACCACCCCTCTGTGGTGACTATACAGTCACACCAGGCAGACCACCCCTCTGTGGTGACTATACAGTCACACCAGGCAGACCACCCCTCTGTGGTGACTATACAGTCACACCAGGCAGACCACCCCTCTGTGGTGACTATACAGTCACACCAGGCAGACCACCCCTCTGTGGTGACTATACAGTCACACCAGGCAGACCACCCCTCTGTGGTGACTATACAGTCACACCAGGCAGACCACCCCTCTGTGGTGACTATACAGTCACACCAGGCAGACCACCCCTCTGTGGTGACTATACAGTCACACCAGGCAGACCACCCCTCTGTGGTGACTATACAGTCACACCAGGCAGACCCCTCTGTGGTGACTATACAGTCACACCAGGCAGACCGCCCCTCTGTGGTGACTATACAGTCACACCAGGCAGTCCACCCCCTCTGTGGTGACTATACAGTCACACCAGGCAGACCACCCCTCTGTGGTGACTATACAGTCACACCACCACCCCTCTGTGGTGACTATACAGTCACACCACCCCTCTGTGGTGACTATACAGTCACACCAGGCAGACCGCCCCTCTGTGGTGACTATACAGTCACACCAGGCAGACCGCCCCTCTGTGGTGACTATACAGTCACACCAGGCAGACCACCCCTCTGTGGTGACTATACAGTCACACCAGGCAGACCACCCCTCTGTGGTGACTATACAGTCACACCAGGCAGACCACCCCTCTGTGGTGACTATACAGTCACACCAGGCAGACCACCCCTCTGTGGTGACTATACAGTCACACCAGGCAGACCACCCCTCTGTGGTGACTATACAGTCACACCAGGCAGACCACCCCTCTGTGGTGACTATACAGTCACACCAGGCAGACCGCCCCTCTGTGGTGACTATACAGTCACACCAGGCAGACCACAGTCACCTCTGTGGTGACTATACAGTCACACCAGGCAGACCACCCCTCTGTGGTGACTATACAGTCACACCACCACCCCACCCTCTGTGGGACCCTCTGTGGTGACTATACAGACCATTTAAGTCATTTAGCAGACGCCCTCTGTGGTGACTATACAGTCACACCAGGCAGACCGCCCTCTGTGGTGACTATACAGTCACACCAGGCAGACCGCCCCTCTGTGGTGACTATACAGTCACACCAGGCAGACCACCCCTCTGTGGTGACTATACAGTCACACCAGGCAGACCGCCCCTCTGTGGTGACTATACAGTCACACCACAACCCCTCTGTGGTGACTATACAGTCACACCAGGCAGACCACCCCTCTGTGGTGGCTATACAGTCACACCAGGCAGACCACCCCTCTGTGGTGACTATACAGTCACACCAGGCAGACCACCCCTCTGTGGTGACTATACAGTCACACCAGGCAGACCACCCCTCTGTGGTGACTATACAGTCACACATTTACATTTACATTTAAGTCATTTAGCAGACGCTCTCAGGCAGACCGCCCCTCTGTGGTGACTATACAGTCACACCACCCCTCTGTGGTGACTATACAGTCACACCACCCCTCTGTGCTGACTATACAGTCACACCAGGCAGACCGCCCCTCTGTGGTGACTATCCACCATTAATGTTAACAATAATAATACTAAGAAATACAACATACATGGACAGTGTACAAAACATTAAGAACACCTTCCTAATATTGTGTTTGATAGAACAGCCATGATCAATTTGTTGGGATGATCCACCATCCAAAGGACATGACACAACTTGACACAACTGTGGGAAACATTGGAGTCAACATGGTCCAGCATCCCTGATGGAAGTGTTCAACACCTTGTAGAGTCCATGTCCCGATGAATTGAGGCTGTTCATGATGGGTGTTACCCATGATGGATGTTTTGTACATGGAGTGTTATGATATGTTATGTGGATGTTACCCATGATGTGTTACCCATGTGTGTGATGGAGTGTTATATAGTGTTTTTTCCCCCAGATGTAAAAATAAGGAGTGTTAAAAAAAGATAAGAATCAAATACCCATGACAATGGTGGATGTTTCCATGATACAATTTCCCATTTTAATGATTTTCCCCATGAAAGTGTTCCATTGATATGATGGAGGAGGAGAGTGAGATGAAGTGCATGATGCTTTCAGGCAATGACAGTTCCCCATGATGTTGGATGTTACCCATGATGGAAGTGTTCCCCGATGAGGAGTGTTCACCATGATGGAGGAGTGTTACCCATGATGGAGGAGTGTTACCCATGATGGAGGAGTGTTGGCATGATCCACCATGAGAGTGAAGGTTCATGATGGAGGAGTGTTACACATGATGGAACTGTTAACCCATGATGGAGGAGTGTTACCCATGATGGAGGAGTGTTACCCATGATGGAAACCATGATGGAGGAGTGTTACCCATGATGGAGACTTCCTGATTGGCTGATGGAGGAGTTTGACCGATGAGTGTTACCCATGATGGAGGAGTGTTACCCATGATGGGAGTTACCCATGAATGGAGTGTTAATGGGAACCCATGATGGATTACCACAGATGACAACACATCCCATGATGGAGTGTTATCATGATGTTTACCCATGATGAAGTAATACCCATGATGATGGAGTGTTCCCTTATGATGGAGGAGTGTTACCCATGATGGAGTGTTACCCATGATAGTGTTACCCATGATGGAGTGTTACCCATGATGGAGTGTTACCCATTATAGTTACCCAAGTGACGATGAAGTGCATGATGGAGGAGTGTTACCCATGATGGAGTGTTACCCATGACAATGGAGTGTTCGATGGAGTGTTACCCATGATGATGGAGTGTTACCCATGATGAGTGTTACCCATGATGGAGTGTTACCCATGATGGAGTGTTACCCATGACGATGGAGTGTTACCCATGATGGCGTGTTACCCATGATGGCGTGTTACCCATGATGGAGTGTTACCCATGATGATGGAGTGTTACCCATGATGGAGTGTTACCCATGATGGAGTGTTACCCATGATGGTGGAGTGATACCCATGATGGAGTGTTACCCATGATGATGGAGTGTTACCCATGATGATGGAGTGTTACCCATGATGATGGAGTGTTACCCATGATGATGGAGTGTTACCCATGATGATGGAGTGTTACCCATGATGATGGAGTGTTACCCATGATGATGGAGTGTTACCCATGATGATGGAGTGTTACCCATGATGATGGAGTGTTACCCATGATGATGGAGTGTTACCCATGATGGAGTGTTACCCATGATGGAGTGTTACCCATGATGGAGTGTTACCCATGATGGAGTGTTACCCATGATGGAGTGTTACCCATGATGATGGAGTGTTACCCATGACGATGGAGTGTTACCTATGATGGAGTGTTACCCATGATGGAGTGTTACCCATGATGATGGAGTGTTACCCATGATGATGGAGTGTTACCCATGATGGAGTGTTACCCATGATGGAGTGTTACCCATGATGGAGTGATGATGTTACCCATGATGGAGTGTTACCCATGATGATGGAGTGTTACCCATGATGAGTGTTACCCATGATGGAGTGTTACCCATGATACCCATGATGGAGTGTTACCCATGATGGAGTGTTACCCATGATGAGTGTTACCCATGATGGAGGAGTGTTACCCATGATGGAGTGTTACCCATGATGATGGAGTGTTACCCATGATGGAGTGTTACCCATGACGATGGAGTGTTACCCATGACGATGGAGTGTTACCCATGATGATGGAGTGTTACCCATGGTGGAGTGATACCCATGATGGAGTGTTACCCATGATGATGGAGTGTTACCCATGATGATGGAGTGTTACCCATGATGATGGAGTGTTACCCATGATGATGGAGTGTTACCCATGATGGAGTGATGGAGTGTTACCCATGATGATGATGGAGTGTTACCCATGATGATGGAGTGTTACCCATGATGATGGAGTGTTACCCATGATGGAGTGTTACCCATGATGATTACCCATGATGAGTGTTACCCATGATGGAGTGTTACCCATGATGATGGAGTGTTACCCATGATGGAGTGTTACCCATGATGGAGTGTTACCCATGATGGAGTGTTATGATGGAGTGTTACCCATGATGGAGTGTTACCCATGATGGAGTGTTACCCATGATGATGGAGTGTTACCCATGATGATGGAGTGTTACCCCCATGATGATGGAGTGTTACCCATGATGGAGTGTTACCCATGATGATGAGTGTTACCCATGATGATGGAGTGTTACCCATGATGGAGTGTTACCCATGATGGAGTGTTATGGAGTGTTACCCATGATGATGGAGTGTTACCCATGATGAGTGTTATGATGGAGTGTTACCCATGATGATGGAGTGTTATGATGGAGTGTTACCCATGATGGAGTGTTACCCATGATGGAGTGTTACCCATGATGGAGTGTTACCCATGATGTTAATGATGGAGTGTTACCCATGATGGAGTGATGATGATGGAGTGTTACCCATGATGATGTTACCCATGATGGAGTGTTACCCATGATGATGGAGTGTTACCCATGATGATGGACCCATGATGAATGGAGTGTTACCCATGACAATGGAGTGTTACCCATGACAATGGAGTGTTACCCATGATGAGTGTTACCCATGATGATGATGGAGTGTTACCCATGATGATGGAGTGTTACCCATGACAATGGAGTGTTACCCATGATGAGTGTTACCCATGATGGAGTGTTACCCATGATGGAGTGTATGATGGAGTGTTACCCATGACGATGAGTGTTGATGAGATGGAGTGTTACCCATGATGGAGTGTTACCCATGACGATGGAGTGTTACCCATGAGGATGGAGTGTTACCCATGATGGAGTGTTACCCATGATGGAGTGTTACCCATGATGGAGTGTTACCCATGATGATGGAGTGTTACCCATGATGAAGTAGTGATACCCATGATGAAGTAGTGATACCCATGATGAAGGAGTGTTACCCATGAAGAAGGAGCACTATATGTCTGGAGTGGAGTAGTGACAATCATTCCATAGAAAGTGAACGAACATATAATGCCTGTGACACTTTTATAAAGGTGCATACATGCTTATAACAGGTTATAAGGCATTATACCAGTTGGCTTTTACGTAACGTGTTACCAAACAACCTTCCCCATTAGAAGCTTTCAGACAACAACAGATGTGTCAAATCCCGTTCTACAGCAACATGGTCTGGAACAACACATTCATTCAACCATTTAGGTTTGAGAGGAGCGTTGACATTACATACCTGACAACGCACCGTTGTATTTCTATGGACCCAACGGACACGTTAGTTGACAGGGTTGTACTCATTAGGACATGCAACTGAAACGTTTGAAAAAAACTTTAACCGCTTCTTATTGGAGTCCAGGTCGTCTCTTCCCGTTGCAGTCTGTTGTTCCTCCGTTCAGTACCTAATGAATACTTCTACCTTGTGTAGAATAGACTGGAACCTGGGACAGAACCATGTCCACCCGTCTCATTACTAAATCAGAAACATTTTGTCAGAACATCGCCCCCTCTTGAACGGACCCCAGCCCTCGTTTTTATTTTTATTTTGTCTTTATTTTTTAAGAACAAATTCTTATTTTCAATGACTGCCTAGGAACAGTGGGTTAACTGCCTGTTCAGGGGCAGAACGACAGATTTGTACCTTGTCATCTCAGGGATTTGAACTCTAACCACTAGGCTACCCTGCCGCCCCAATTAGTGTTGGGCTTTAACATTGTGGATGGAGTGTTGGGAGTGGATAGCTGCAGTGTCAATCATATGAGAAAAGGTGTGTGACTGGTGAGAAGGGGGCGGGACAAAGGTGAAACTGCTTCTTATAGGTCCTCAGTGAGAGTACACGATGCTGATAAGCTAATAATAATAATAATAATAATAATCTATCATTGACTCATTTTCTCAATAGAAAAGTCCCATTGAGTTTGACTTCCTTTCTCATATATTAGATACATATACAGTTGATTTCCTGCAGGTACATTTCAACTTTCAAACTGTATCAAATGTTAGTAACATTCATGTCTCAAAGTAGTGCTTCACAAACATCTACGATAGTCAGACGTTTTCAAACCTCAAGTGGTGAGATAAATCCCACATTGACACACCTCAGATTTGACAGAAACTTTTTTTTTAAAGGCTAAGTATATGTCCCAAATGGCAGCCTATTCAGTTTATAGTGCACTACTTTGACCAGGGCCCTATGAGAATAGGGTGCCATTTGGGACTCATCCTAAATGTGTTCCTGGCTTTAGAGAAGGTATCTAGACACTGTCTATCTATTTCCTACCAACTGGCATATCTGTCTGTCTGTCTGTCTGTGCACCCTGTGGCATCTAGACAGTATCTCTTACCAACTGTCTGTCTGTCTGTCCACCCTGTGGTATCTAGACACTATCTCCTACCAACTGTCTGTCTGTCTGTCTACCCTGTGGCCCTGTGGTATCTAGACACTATCTCCTACCAACTGTCTGTCTGTCCACCCTGTGGTATCTAGACAATATCTCCTACCAACTGTCTGTCTGTCTGTCTGTCCACCCTGCCGCCCTGTGGTATCTAGACACTATCTCTTACCAACTGTCTGTCTGTCTGTCCACCCTGTGGCCCTGTGGTATCTAGACACTATCTCCTACCAACTGTCTGTCTGTCTGTCTGTCTGTCTGTCTGTCTGTCTGTCTGTTTGTCTGTCTGTTCACCCATGTGGTATGTAGACACTATCTCCTACCGTCTGTCTGTCTGTCCACCCTGCCGCCCTGTGGTATCTAGACACTATCTCTTACCAACTGTCTGTCTGTCTGTCCACCCTGTGGTATCTAGACACTATATCCTACCAACTGTCTGTCTGTCTGTCCACCCTGTGGTATCTAGACACTATATCCTACCAACTGTCTGTCTGTCCACCCTGCCGCCCTGTGGTATCTAGACACTATCTCCTACCAACTGTCTGTCTGTCTGTGCACCCTGTGGCCCTGTGGTATCTAGACACTATCTCCTACCAACTGTCTGTCTGTCCACCATGTGGCCCTGTGGTATCTAGACAATATCTCCTACCAACTGTCTGTCTGTCTGTCTGTGCACCCTGTGGCCCTGTGGTACCTAGACACTATCTCCTACCAACTGTCTGTCTGTCTGTCCACCCTGTGGTATCTAGACAATATCTCCTACCAACTGTCTGTCTGTCTGTGCACCCTGTGGCCCTGTGGTATCTAGACACTATCTCCTACCAACTGTCTGTCCACCCTGTGGTATCTAGACACTATCTCCTACCAACTGTCTGTCCACCCTGTGGTATCTAGACAATATCTCCTACCAACTGTCTGTCTGTCTGTCCACCCTGTGGTATCTAGACACTATCTCCTACCAATTGTCTGTCTGTCTGTCCACCCTGTGGTATCTAGACACTATCTCCTACCAACTGTCTGTCTGTCCACCCTGCCGCCCTGCGGTATCTAAACACTATCTCCTACCAACTGTCTGTCTGTCTGTCTGTCTGTCCACCCTGCCGCCCTGCGGTATCTAAACACTATCTCCTACCAACTGTCTGTCCACCCTGCGGCTGGTGGGGCAATTCATAGAGAAAATAAATACAATTAAAAATGATCTTTGGATTCAAAACATCAAAACTCGATGTGTCCCTGTTGATTCTCCCCGGAGAGGTTAAAGTTGAACCTCTGTGTAGTAGGCTCCACACCAACTTCCTGGACACAAATGAAAGATAGTGCTGGACTAAGAAGCCATTTCAATATGGATTCTCCATTGAGTATGTTTTTAAGTCCAGGACGAGACTTAATCAGTGGGAAGGTTTCCTGGTTGATTGTAGGGTCCAACTCAAACCTTTATAAACGCTGATATTGCAGTTCATGTGAAGATGGTGTAAATGAAATGTACTGGGGTAGTGAAGAGGTAACATTTGTTACTAACACCAAAGGAGGCTTTAGTCAACACGCACGCACACACACACACACACACACACACCACTACAGCAGCTTTAGGCTTATCTCCTAGTTGTTGCTCTAAGGACTTGGGACAGAAGGCCAGTTCAGAGGGGGCTGGGATCGGCCCTGGTGGCATATAATCAGAACTATCAAAAAAAAAAAAGGACCTGGGTTCAAATGCTATTTGAAATCATTTCAAAGACTTAAAACTGTGCTTGATTGATCTCGCCTGGATTAATGAACCAATAGGAGTCTAAACACGGCAAACCCCGCCCATCTGGCGCTTCAGGCCGGCTAGAACAAACACTGAAATTATTTTTTATAAAATGTCAAATACTATATGAACCCAGGTCTAATATCAAACAGGCTCTCCGAGCAAACAACCACGCAGGACAACAACGTACGCAAACTAAACAATTCAAGTTGTTCAACACCAAGTCGGTGTAAATAGTAGAAAGTACCTGGTTGTATGTGATACATGACATATTAGTCAGCTATAAAAAATAAAAAGAGTCCCTCCCTCAAACAGGAATGGAGGGAACAAGACAGTCACGTGGAAAGAGGAGAGAGAGAAGAACAGCACACAAGAAGGAGCTTATCAATCTTTAAGCCATTTCAAAATGGCAGCCACAACACGCCAACGCTGTATATACACGTCCGTCTGGAGAGTAACAAAACCACAAAACCAAAATGGGGCATAGGACCGCTCTTCTTCTCCCCCTCCCTCTCCCCTCCATGTGTTTTTTGGGTTTATGTCATTGAGGCTTCATGCCTGCCCCCGCAGCTCCCGCACGCCACCCCGGCCCGGTGGCAGGCGTGAAGGGGCGGGTACAGACAGAGACACGGCGCCACCAGGGACAACCCCAGCAGAGCTGCCCAGCGCGTGCCCAGCCTCCCCTCGCCACCCCCCTCACAGGAGCAGGGGTCTGAGTAGTCCCCCTCCGGGTCAGACATGCAGTGGTACAGCAGTGTGTCGGCCAGCCACAAGCAGCTGACCCCCCGGACACACGCCCTGATCGGGTCTGGCGCATCCTGGCAGCGCCCCCGTCGGTTGTTACCGCCGTAGAACGTTCCGCCGCAGTATTGGCACTGCAGGCGCTCGCCAACCCCGCCCTCCTCAGACTTCTTGTCCTGTCCATCAGACGAGCCAGGGAGGAGGGGCTGGGGCTGGCTAGAGACCACGCCCCCACCGAAGCCCTGATCCCCTGGACGGCGGTGTTGCGAACCCAAGCCGGCGTAGTGGTGCCTCTTGGGTAAAGGTCTGAAGGTAGGTTTGGGGTCGGAGGAATCTACCGGTGTGGATACCAGGGGATAACTATAGTGGTGTTTGTGTGGCTCGCTCTTAGCGAAGTGGACATAGGACTCAGAGTCGTCTGGCGGGCGGATGTATTTGTGGCGCACGGTGGCGTGGCGGTAGTCCTCATAGCCCGTGAGCCAGGAGCGTTCTAGTTGGTCCATATGGAGTTCCGAGGGGGAGGAGGATTCTGAGGGGAGCTCCCAGGAACGTTCCCGGGGGTTGATCCTGACGATCTCCTCGTCGTCCTGGAAGGTGACGTGGCGAGGGATGCGGGGCAGAGGCTGCAGGGAGGAGAGCGAGAGGAGAGAGAGAGAGAGGAGAGAGGGAGAGAGAGGAGAGCGAGAGGAGAGCGAGAGAGAGAGAAAGGAGGAGAAAGAGAGAGGAGAGGGAGAGAGAGAGAGAAAGGAGAGAGAGAGAGAGAGAAAGGAGATGAGCGAGAGGAGAGAGAGGGAGAGAGAGAGGAGAGGGAGTGAGAGAGGAGAGAGAAAGGAGAGGGAGAGAGAGAGAAAGGAGAAAGGAGAAAGGAGAGAGAGAGAGGAGAGGGAGAGAGAGAGAGAGGAGAGAGAGAGGGAGAGAGAGAAAGGAGAGAGGGAGAGAGAGAAAGGAGAGAGGGAGAGAGAGAGAGGAGAGGGAGAGAGAGAGAGGAGAGGGAGAGAGAAAGGAGAGGAAGAGAGAGAGAGAGGAGAGGAAGAGAGAGAGAGAGGGAAAGGAGAGGAGGAGGAGAGAGAGAGAGAGAGAGAGAGAGAGAGAAAGGAGAGAGCGAGAGAAAGGAGAGAGAGAGAGGAGGGAGAAAGAGAGAAGGGAGGGAGAGAGAGAGGAGAGGGGGGGAGAGAGGAGAGAGGGAGAGGGAGAGAGAGAGAGGGAGAGAGAGAGAGGGGGGATGAACAAATGCCTAGAATTGAACAAATGTCATTAGATAACAAGTTGGAGCTACAGACACGGTGTGGATGATGCTGTGT
Source organism: Oncorhynchus masou masou (assembly GCF_036934945.1). Taxonomy (NCBI): domain Eukaryota; kingdom Metazoa; phylum Chordata; class Actinopteri; order Salmoniformes; family Salmonidae; genus Oncorhynchus; species Oncorhynchus masou. The sequence continues at coordinate 43,587 of NW_027008488.1, read as the reverse complement.
AACTTTTGTATTTATAGTTCCACTGTGTACATTTTACTACACAGTATTTTCTAAATATATGCATTACTATTGGTAATATGCAGTAAAGAAGTGGTAAACAGTGAGGTGGGTAAAACACTGACTGCTGTTATGCAGAGTAAGACAAATGCAAAATACATGTCAAAAAAGTAACCGTACAATAGCAGTAACGAGGCTCTATACAGGGGGTACGGGTTGGTTGAGGTAGTGTAATGGGGGCCGGCCTGAGTGATTCACGGAAGGTTTGAAAAAAAGTCCAGACATCTCTGTAGAATGCATGTTTTTCGGGCACCTGGTTTTATTTTTGGGTTACCAAGCCCCCATTTTCAAAACGGTTTTAAATGCATTTAAGGGAAATCCAGACTTCCATGCCCGCTATGGGAGCACCATACTACGGCCCCAAATCAATGGGGGCCGGCATTAGTGATTTATGGAGGTTTGGAGAAAAAAAGTCTGAAAATATTTTAAGTCCAAACTTCTCATGGTTTAGGGTAGAACCTGTTCAGCAGTCTAATGGTTTGGGGGTAGAAGCTGTTCAGCAGTCTAATGGTCTGGGGGTAGAACCTGTTCAGCAGTCTAATGGTCTGGGGGTAGAACCTGTTCAGCAGTCTAATGGTCTGGGGGTAGAACCTGTTCAGCAGTCTAATGGTCTGGGGGTAGAACCTGTTCAGCAGTCTAATGGTTTGGGGGTAGAAGCTGTTCAGCAGTCTAATGGTCTGGGGGTAGAAGCTGTTCAGCAGTCTAATGGTTTAGGGTAGAACCTGTTCAGCAGTATAATGGTTTGGGGGTAGAACCTGTTTAGCAGTCTTATGGTCTGGGGGTAGAAGCTGTTCAGCAGTCTAATGGTTTGGGGGTAGAAGCTGTTCAGCAGTCTAATGGTCTGGGGGTAGAAGCTGTTCAGCAGTCTAATGGTTTGGGGGTAGAACCTGTTCAGCAGTCTAATGGTTTGGGGGTAGAAGCTGTTCAGCAGTCTAATGGTTTGGGGGTAGAACCTGTTCAGCAGTCTAATGGTCTTGGGGGTAGAACCTGTTCAGCAGTCTTAATGGTCTAATGGTTTGGGGGTAGAAGCTGTTCAGCAGTGGCTTGGGGGTAATGGTTTGGGGTAGAACCTGTTCAGCAGTCTAATGGTTTGGGGTAGAACCTGTTCAGCAGTCTAATGGTTTGGGGGTAGAACCTGTTCAGCAGTCTAATGGTTTGGGGTAGAACCTGTTCAGCAGTCTAATGGTTTGGGGGTAGAAGCTGTTCAGCAGTCTAATGGTTTGGGGGTAGAAGCTGTTCAGCAGTCTAATGGTTTGGGGGTAGAAGCTGTTCAGCAGTCTAATGGTTTGGGGGTAGAAGCTGTTCAGCAGTCTAATGGTCTGGGGGTAGAAGCTGTTCAGCAGTCTAATGGTTTGGGGTAGAACCTGTTCAGCAGTCTAATGGTTTGGGGTAGAACCTGTTCAGCAGTCTAATGGTTTGGGGGTAGAAGCTGTTCAGCAGTCTAATGGTTTAGGGTAGAACCTGTTCAGCAGTCTAATGGTCTGGAGGTAGAACCTGTTCAGCAGTCTAATGGTTTGGGGGTAGAACCTGTTCAGCAGTCTAATGGTTTGGGGGTAGAACCTGTTCAGCAGTCTAATGGTCTGGGGGTAGAAGCTGTTCAGCAGTCTAATGGTTTGGGGGTAGAAGCTGTTCAGCAGTCTAATGGTTTGGGGGTAGAACCTGTTCAGCAGTCTAATGGTATGGGGGTAGAAGCTGTTCAGCAGTCTAATGGTTTGGGGGTAGAAGCTGTTCAGCAGTCTAATGGTTTGGGGGTAGAAGCTGTTCAGCAGTCTAATGGTTTAGGGTAGAACCTGTTCAGCAGTCTAATGGTTTGGGGGTAGAAGCTGTTCAGCAGTCTAATGGTTTGGGGGTAGAACCTGTTCAGCAGTCTAATGGTTTGGGGGTAGAAGCTGTTCAGCAGTCTAATGGTTTGGGGGTAGAAGCTGTTCAGCAGTCTAATGGTTTGGGGGTAGAAGCTGTTCAGCAGTCTTATGGTCTGGGGGTAGAACCTGTTCAGCAGTCTAATGGTTTGGGGGTAGAACCTGTTCAGCAGTCTAATGGTTTGGGGTAGAACCTGTTCAGCAGTCTAATGGTTTGGGGGTAGAAGCTGTTCAGCAGTCTAATGGTTTGGGGGTAGAAGCTGTTCAGCAGTCTAATGGTTTGGGGGGAACCTGTTCAGCAGTCTAATGGTCTGTTCAGCAGTCTAATGGTTTGGGGGTAGAACCTGTTCAGCAGTCTAATGGTTTGGGGGTAGAAGCTGTTCAGCAGTCTAATGGTTTGGGGGTAGAAGCTGTTCAGCAGTCTAATGGTTTGGGGGTAGAAGCTGTTCAGCAGTCTAATGGTTTAGGGTAGAACCTGTTCAGCAGTCTAATGGGTTGGGGGTAGAACCTGTTCAGCAGTCTAATGGTTTGGGGGTAGAACCTGTTCAGCAGTCTAATGGTTTGGGGGTAGAAGATGTTCAGGTACCTTTTAGTCCCAGACTTGGTGCTCCGGTACCGTTTGCCGTGTAGTAGCAGAGAGAACAGTCTATGACTTGGGTGGCTAGAGTCTTGACAATTTTTTAGGGCCTTCCTCTGACACCGCCTGGTATAGAGGTCCTGGATGGCACGAAGCTTGGCCCGAGTGATGTACTGGGCCTTACGCACTACCATCTGTAGTGCCATTGCGGTCGGAGGCCGAGCAGTTGCCATACCAGGCGGTGATGCAACCAGTCAGGACGCTCTCGATGGTGCAGCTGAATAACCTTTTGAGGATCTGAGGACCCATGCCAAATCTTTTCAGTCTCCTGAGGGGGAATAGGTTTTGTCGTGCCCTCTTCACGACTGTCTAGGTGTGTTTGGACCATGTTAGTTTGTTGGTGATGTGGACACCAAGGAACTTGAAACTCTCAACCTGCTCCACTACAGCCAAGTTGATGTGAATAGGGGCGTGCTCAGCCCGCCTTTTCCTGTAGTACACGATCAGCTCCTTCGTCTTGCTCACATTGAGGGAGATGTTGTTGTCCTGGCACCACACTGCCAGTTCTCTGACCTCCTCCTTATAGGCTGTGTCATCGTTGTCAGTGATCAGGCCTACCACTGTTGTGTCGTCTGCAAACTTAATGATGGTGTTGGAGTCGTGCTTGTCCACGCAGTCGTCGGTGAACAGGGAGTACATCTGTGGATCTGTTTGGGGATCTGTTTGGGCGGTATCCAAATTGGAGGGTTTCTGGGATGATGGTGTTGATGTGAGCCATGACCAGCCTTTCAAAGCACGTCATGGCTACAGATGTGAGTGTTACGGGTCGGTAGTAATTTAGACATGTTACCATGGCGTTCTTGGGCACAGGGTCTATGGCGGTCTGCTTGAAACATGTTGGTATTACAGACTGGGTCAGGGAAGCACATCCAGTGTCAACATCATCCCATCCCTTACTCTCCTCCCATTGGCTTACCAGATCTAGGAAGTAGTGGTCTGACAACCTATAGGGTTCGTGGAGGTCGTTTCCCAGGATGCAGTTGTTGTGTAAGTGGGATGAGTCAGCGAGGGGGGAGGAGTCCAGTGGCTGCAGACAGGGCTCCAGTCTCTCGGAGGAGGAGTTAGACGAGCTGTCTGTGGCATTCTGATTGGACAAAAGACAAAACCAGAAGAGTCAGTAAAGCTCTGATTGGACAAGCAGTTGTCGGTGGGCAGGTATGGTTTGAGCAAATGGTCTATATATTTTATATTTTTTATATTGTATTTCTCTCTCCAAATCTCCCCCTCTGCTCCCCCCCCACTGTCTCTGATTGCCCCCTCTGTCTGTGCTCCCCCCCCACTGTCTCTGCTTCCCCCCACCCACTGTCTCTGCTTACCCCCCCTCCCCTATCTCTGCTTCCCCATCTCGGCCCCCCCCCCACTGTCTCTGCTCCCCCCCCACTGTCTCTGCTTCCCCATCTCCCCCCCCCCCTTTGCTTCCCCCCCACTCTACCCGCTCTGCCCCCCACCCTCTCTGCTTCCCCCCCCACTCTACCCTCTCTGCTTCCCCCCCACTCTACCCTCTCTGCCTCCCCCCCACTCTACACTCTCTGCTTCCCAGGTCATTCTACAAAAATTGAGGCTTTCCTGTCCTGGCCTTATTCACCAGGAAAACCCCTTAAAAGTGTGAGATAATGACACAAAACATTTTTGGGATTTTAATTGAAGTGTTTTACTATTAATAAAACATGTGTAAGACAGTTATATTGCAATTTTTTTTATATATTGTAGAGCACGGTCAGTACCATGAAATTGGCTTGTCTCCCAGGTCAGGAGTCATGGTTTAGTGACATTTTTTGAGTTTAAAAATATAGTTTTCTCCCTCTTTAAATGTCATAATACAAAGAAAAATATATTTATTTAGTGGACTACTTAAAAAACTAAAATATCAAATAATTATTTCAAATAATTTACAAGTAATAGCTGTCCCTCAATTTCATGTCACTGGTGTTCAAATTTATTAAAAAACACCACTTTGAAAAAATTAAACTTCTTTGCCAAATTCTTCCTGGGTCAAAGGTTCATTGGAGACGGAACTGTTTTTGAAAAGCACATGGTGAGTGTGCGCTCTCTCTTCATCTGTTAACAATATGACGATTAACTTGGTAATTTCATGCGAGGACTTAAGATGTGTCACTGGTGTTATACAGTTTATAGTAAGGGGAAAGGAAATTGGATACAAATTTTTGATAAAATTGCATGATTAAGTGATTTATTTACAATTTAAGAAGTGTGGTTTGAGCTACAGTGGCCGCCATCTTAGATTTGCCATCTTGTCTGCAGATTTGCCACTGGTGTTATCGTCACTGCTGTTACTGTTCTTGCTGGTAACCAGTGACATGAGGATAACGCCAATGACAATCAATAACACCACAAACCTTTTTCTCAACGTCATGTTTTATAAAACCCTCAACGATTATATTTAAAAAAAGACTAAGTATTTTATTACTTTTTTCAATATTGTAATCACATAATATAGCTTTCCTTTTGAATAGATATGGTGAAATGAGGTGCTGCTGAAATGCGTTAGACTCGACAGGCAGCCCAGGCATGCTGACCCACACCACAGAGAAGCCTACCTTCAACAAAAACACCAGACATACTGACAGGATTTAGAGAGTCAGAAAAGGAGAGTGGAGGATCTCACAGAAAGAGAAGAAAGACAGCAGTGGAAGGAAATGTCGGATCAGACAGGCAAAACACAGAGAGAGATTGAGAGCAGGAACCACATTGTTGACCCCCATCCACTCCAGACCCAGACCTGCAATAAAGACAATGTGTCTGTAGGAAGACAAAGTAACTCTGTAGATACAGAGTACATATAAGGGATAATTCACCCCAATTACAAAATGACTCTGGTTTCTTTACCAAGTATGCAGTCTGTGGACAAGGTATGACAGCAAGCCATGCGTTGGTTTACCTGGCCATTGTTTCAACTGCTAATTATTTTGCATCTGTGGCACAAAACCAAAGCGTGGCTTGCTGTCATACCTTGTCCACAGACTGCTTTACACGGTAAGGAAATCAATATGTCAATTAGTAATTCAGATTAACTATCCTTTTTAAGGAGACCTCGACAATATTTGTCACATGGCACGAGAATTGATATATATATACTGTTTTAATTAACAAGCCACGTAGTTTTGTGGCGTGACAGAGTAGGATTTCATGTTTGTATTATGTTGCATCTTACACTGGAAATCAAATACATTTTATTACATCATTACAGACACAAATCTGTTGTGTTATGAAAGACACATTTTAGTCAATAGGCTTCATTTTTTGGTCTTAATCTTTGACCAATAACCCTCATTTTATTGTTCATATTAAATCAACCCATCTTAAGAAAACCTGAAATGATTTGTAATTTAAAAATATTACTAATAAATTGATCAAATTTTTTTGAAATAATTTTGTTTGTCATTGGTGTCACATTGTGTCACTGGTATTACTGTATGGGATATTGGTGTTCTGGCATCAGAGTTAACCAATTTAATTTAAAATGATTTTTGGTATTTGTTGCCACATTCATTAGAAAACATTTTAAGGATATGATCATTCCATTTTGATGATTCAACCTCAATTATTTCTAATGTTACAAAACAACAAAACAATAGTATAAATGGAACTGTACATGTTTAAAGCCAATTATTACTATTCCAAACACGTTCTTAGTATTCTCATGAACCCTTTCTGTCTTTGATTATATAAAGACTGACATGACATTCTAGAAAGCCTGAATTGTCATCTAAAATATAGGTAACGCCAGTGACCAAAAGGCAATGGTAATGTAGTAAAAATATAAAAATATGTTAAGCTGTCATTTATGTTGATTTATAATGTTACGGGGTTAACTATTATCTGACTATTATCTGACTAAACTGACTAAGTTTTGATAAAACATTTTTTATTACAATTTGTAAAAGTTGGCTGTTCAAAAAGCCACCATTTTCATAGAATGACCCTCCCTCTCTGCTTCCCTCCCCTCGACCCTCTCTGTTTCTCTCCCCTTGACCCTCTCTGCTTCCCTCCCCTCGACCCTCTCTGCTTCCCTCCCCTCGACCCTCTCTGCTTCCCCCTCTCTGCTTCCCTCCCCTCTACCGCCTCTGCTTCCCTCCCCTCTACCCTCTCTGCTTCCCTCCCCCTCGACCCTCTCTGCTTCCCTCCCCTCTACCCTGTCTGCTTCCCTCCGACCCTCTGTCTGCTTCCCTCCCCTCGACCCTCTGCTTCCCTCCCCTCGACCCCTCTGCTTCCCTCCCCTCTCTCTCCAGGTCTGCTTCCAGCCTGTGTGAGTCTGCTTATCCTCCCTTTCCTCCTCTGCTTTTCCCTCAAACCTTGGCCAGACACAAAACACACCAGGCCGCCGGCTAGCCGACCAGCAGCCAGATGACTCTACACATTGTGGACCCTCTCTGTCTGTGTGACCCTCTCTGCTGAGCTCCCCCAGACAGATATTTTGGACCCTGTCTGGCCCTGGACAGCCTCCAGGTCTACTTCCAGCCTGTGTGACTAGCATTATCCTGGCCCTATTCCTCCTCAGGCTTTGGTCCAAGTCAAACCTTGGCCAGACACAAACACACCAGGCCCTATATAGTGACCAGCAGCCAGATGACCACATATTGGGTGTCTGTGTGACTCCACATTGCTGAGCGCCCAGACAGATATTTTGGACAGGCAGGCAGGTGGACAGCCTCAGGGGGCATATTCCCTATATAGTGCACTACTTTAGACCAGAGCCCTATTCCCTATATAGTGCACTACTTTAGACCAGAGCCCTATTTCCTATATAGTGTATTACTTTAGACCAGAGCCCTATTCCCTATATAGTGCACTACTTTATACCAGGACCCTATTCCCTATATAGTGCACTACTTTAGACCAGAGCCCTATTCCCTATATAGTGTATTACTTTAGACCAGAGCCCTATTCCCTATATAGTGCACTACTTTAGACCAGAGCCCTATTCCCTATATAGTCCACTACTTTATACCAGGACCCTATTCCCTATATAGTGCACTACTTTAGACCAGAGCCCTATTCCCTATATAGTGCACTACTTTAGACCAGAGCCCTATTCCCTATATAGTGCACTACTTTAGACCAGAGCCCTATTCCCTATATAGTGCACTACTTAAAACCAGAGCCCTAATCCCTATATAGTGCACTACTTTAGACCAGAGCCCTATTCCCTATATAGTGCACTACTTAAAACCAGAGCCCTAATCCCTATATAGTGCACTACTTTAGACCAGAGCCCTATTCCCTATATAGTGCACTACTTTAGACCAGAGCCCTATTCCCTATATAGTGCACTACTTTATACCAGGACCCTATTCCCTATATAGTGCACTACTTTAGACCAGAGCCCTATTCCCTATATAGTGCACTACTTTATACCAGGACCCTATTCCCTATATAGTGCACTACTTTATACCAGGACCCTATTCCCTATATAGTGCACTACTTTATACCAGGACCCTATTCCCTATATAGTGCACTACTTTAGACCAGAGCCCTATTCCCTATATAGTGCACTACTTTATACCAGGACCCTATTCCCTATATAGTGCACTACTTTATACCAGGACCCTATTCCCTATATAGTGCACTACTTTAGACCAGAGCCCTATTCCCTATATAGTGCACTACTTTAGACCAGAGCCCTATTCCCTATATAGTGCACTACTTTAGACCAGAGCCCTATTCCCTATATAGTGCACTACTTTAGACCAGAGCCCTATTCCCTATATAGTGCACTACTTTAGACCAGAGCCCTAATCCCTATATAGTGCACTACTTGAGACCAGAGCCCTATTCCCTATATAGTGCACTACTTTAGACCAGAGCCCTATTCCCTATATAGTGCACTACTTTAGACCAGAGCCCTATTCCCTATATAGTGCACTACTTTATACCAGGACCCTATTCCCTATATAGTGCACTACTTTAGACCAGAGCCCTATTCCCTATATAGTGCACTACTTTAGACCAGAGCCCTATTCCCTATATAGTCCACTACTTTATACCAGGACCCTATTCCCTATATAGTGTATTACTTTAGACCAGAGCCCTATTCCCTATATAGTGCACTACTTTAGACCAGAGCCCTATTCCCTATATAGTGTATTACTTTAGACCAGAGCCCTATTCCCTATATAGTGCACTACTTTAGACCAGAGCCCTATTCCCTATATAGTGCACTACTTTAGACCAGAGCCCTATTCCCTATATAGTGCACTACTTTAGACCAGAGCCCTATTCCCTATATAGTGCACTACTTTAGACCAGAGCCCTATTCCCTATATAGTGCACTACTTTTAACCAGGAAATAGGGTGTTATTTAGGAAGCAACGGCACTCTGTCTGTCTGTCTGTCTGTCTGTCTGTCTGTCGCTGCCCACACCGGCAGGCCAGGGGGAAGTGTGTAGAGACACTTTATTTAGCTTTTTCAACCGGTTTCTCCCCCCACCCACTGGTTTGCTTTATGGGGGTCCGTGTTGGACTAAACTTAACTTCTCCCTCCCTCCATGGCCAGCGTTGAGATCTACCCACAGAGTGGACTGTAATGTTGATTGGTTGTTACAAAGCCCTTCAGAATGGCTGGCCCAAAAATAACAACAACCCCAACCCAAACCCCCTGTACCACCCCCTCCTCCCCTCTCTCTCTGGGGCTTCAGGTGGGTGGATCTTGGGGTACTCCTGTCTGTCCATCGGTTCTGGCTACCCCTGCCACCAGCTCTGGGTCATATTCATTAGTGCACATCGTAGGAAAACATTTTTTGCAACAGAAAACAAAAAACAAGTGTTTCTTATTGGCAAAGTTGAGGTAGTCCCACCCTGTTTTGGTGTTTTCTTCCATTTGGTGTCTAGTGAATACAACCCTGCTCTCATTACTGCTGATCAGTCACTACACAGATCACCTCTCCTCTGTTTCTACTGCAGCCCATCACACACGAGAGAGAGAGACACAGAGCGAGAGAGACACAGAGCGAGAGAGAGACACAGAGAGAAACACAGAGAGAGAGAGACAGAGAGAGCGAGAGACAGAGAGAGCGAGAGACAGAGACAGAGAGAGAGAGACAAAGAGAGAGAGAGACAAAGAGAGAGAGAGACACAGAGAGAGACACAGAGAGAGAGAGAGACACACAGAGAGAGAGAGACACACAGAGAGAGAGAGACACACAGAGAGAGAGAGACACACAGAGAGAGAGAGACACACAGAGAGAGAGAGACACACAGAGAGAGAGAGACACACAGAGAGAGAGAGACAAAGAGAGAGAGAGACACAGAGAGAGAGACAGAGAGAGAGAGAGACACAGAGAGAGACACAGAGAGAGGGAGAGACACAGAGAGAGACAGAGCGAGAGAGAGAGACACACAGAGAGAGAGAGACACACAGAGAGAGAGACACACAGAGAGAGAGAGACACACAGAGAGAGAGACACACGAGAGAGAGAGAGACAGAGAGAGAGAGAGAGAGAGACACACAGAGAGACACAGAGAGAGAGAGACACAGAGAGAGAGACACAGAGAGAGAGAGACACAGAGAGAGAGACACAGAGCGAGAGAGACAGAGAGAGACACAGAGAGAAACACAGAGATAGAGAGAGAAACACAGAGAGAGAGAGACACACAGAGAGAGAGAGAGACACAGAGCGAGAGACACACAGAGAGAGAGAGACACAGAGAGAAACACAGAGATAGAGAGAAACACAGAGAGAGAAACACAGAGAGAGAGACACAGAGAGAGAGACACAGAGAGAGAGAGAGACACAGAGAGAGACACAGAGAGAGACACAGAGAGAGACACAGAGAGAGAGAGAAAGAGAGGGGATGTTGTGGAGAGAAGAGGGGGAAAGGGGGGGGCGAAAGAGGAAGACAGCAGCTAAATGTCTCAAAACTAGAAGAATGGTAGCAAAATATACCTCTGTCTCTCTGTGTCTCACTCTCCTTCTCAATTTCTCTGTCAATTCAATTCAATTCAAGGGCTTTATTGGCATGGGAAACATGTGTTAACATTGCCAAAGCAAGTAAGGTAGATAATATATAAAGTGAAATAAACAATAAAAATTAACAGTAGACATCACACATACAGAAGTTTCAAAACAATAAAGACATTACAAATGTCATATTATATATATATATATATATATATATATATATATATATATATACAGTGTTTTTACAATGTACAAATGGTAAAGGACACAAGATAAAATAAATAAGCATAAATATGGGTTGTATTTACAATGGTGTGTGTTCTTCACTGGTTGCCCTTTTCTCGTGTCTCTCTCTCAACAAAAATAGTGTCCGCTCAGCGAGAGGCAGGGGAGGGGGGGTTGGGTTAAGTATAGGCTAGCCCACGAGGAATAATTGAGGAAGAATGTGCTTCCTAGCCCTGTCCCCTCCCCCTTCTCGTGTGTGTGTGTACACAGGGTAGTAAATCAGTATATCCTGTCTGACACGCCACCACCCACCTCGTAACACACCGGGCCACTGTAGGAGAGGTGGTCAACAGGAGCCTCAGCCTATGCAGAGGTGTGTGTGTAAACTCAGACCATTCATCTCGCTCTAACAGACAGTTGAAGTCAAGATGAGCCACATCCTCCCCCCCCCCCATCTCTCTCTCTGACTGCTGGTAAATCACAGTGTTACAAAGCTTAGATGCAGCTGCCAACGTTAGTTTGATTGTGGTGAGTGGTGGGGGGAGGTGGTGCTAACAGGAAGTGACCTTTTGACCCTGCCTGCTGCTCCCAGTGTCACGCTACAGGAGGATGGTGTAGGTAACACACACACACACACACACAGACCCGTAACAGAGGGCGTAGTGGGACGCAGTGAGGGGTAGACAGGTAACAGGGGTGCTTTAATGAGTGACCTATGATAGATCAGGGTTTTAGGCTGGGCTTATGTAATGTAATGATGGTCATCACTATAACCTAAATGAGTTAAACATCTAAATGAGACATCAGTTAAACATCTAAATCTGAACACATCATCTCACAGTTAAACATCTAAATGAGACAGACAGTTAAACATCTAAATGAGACGTGAACACATCATTTACAGTTAAACATCTAAATGAGACAGGTCGTACTTACGGTGAACACATCATCTCTGACAGTTAAACATCTAAATGAGACATGTGTTTCTGAACACATCATCTCTGACAGTTAAACATCTAAATGAGACAGGTCGTGTTTACGGTGAACACATCATCTCTGACAGTTAAACATCTAAATGAACACATCATCTCTGACAGTTAAACATCTAAATGAGACAGGTCGTGTTTACGGTGAACACATCATCTCTGACACAGTTAAACATCTAAATGAAATGAGAACACATCATCTCTGACACAGTTAAACATCTAAATGAGACAGGTCGTGTTTACGGTGAACACATCATCTCTGACAGTTAAACATCTAAATGAGACAGGTCGTGTTTACGGTGAACACATCATCTCTGACAGTTAAACATCTAAATGAGACAGGTCGTGTTTACGGTGAACACATCATCTCTGACAGTTAAACATCTAAATGAGACACGGTGAACACATCATCTCTGACAGTTAAACATCTAAATGAGACGTCACGGTGAACACGTCGCCCAGTTCTGTCTCGTTCTGGAGTGTTGAGGAGGACGTCGTGGAGCCTACGGGGAGCAAAGAGTGGCAAAATTAACTAACTCAGGTTGTGCAATATTTTCAGGTAAAGACTTTTCAATCGCATTGTTACACCTTAATTCATAATAATCATTTGACGAATGCTTAAATTTGTCATATTTCACACGTACAAATGTATATTAGGGGCGGCAGGGTAGCAGGGTAGTGGTTAGAGAATTGGACCAGTAACAGAAAGGTTGTTAGATTGAATCCCCGAACTGACAAGGTACAAATCTGTTGTTCTGCCCCTGAACAAGGCAGTTAACCCACCGTTCCTAGGTCGTCATTTTAAATAATAATTAGTTCTTAACTGACTTGCCTAGTTAAATAAAAGGACAAATAAAAAATATGAATATACATGTGTGAATTGGAGGTGTCATTTGCATGTTCCAACTCCCCCTGAGATCTCCTTAGAGGTCACGGCCAGAGTCACCATTGCCCAGTACCCCTGGAGCAATTATGGTGAAGGGACTTGCTCAAGAGCACAACGGCAGATTTGACCATCGTAGCACCAAGCATGCTACTCCTTTAAAAAGGCCCGTGTCAGACCGTTCCAGAGTTTCCCCCACCTTCTGCCATGTCCTCCATGGCTTTCCGTACGCCCCTGTCGAAGGCCCGAGCATCAGCAGGCCTCTGGAACGTCAGGCCACACCTCCTGTCTTCCACCATCCAATGGTGGAAGGTGGGCGTGGCCTTGGTGTACAGAAGGTTCTTTCTCAGAGCACACTCCAGGATCACCTGAGTAATCACACAACAGATACGTCATTCAATCAGTCAATCAATCAATCAACCTGTCAATCAATCATCATGATAATTATTTAGCAGTGTTGTATTGGAGACCAACTTCAGTCGAGACGAGACCAGAACAATGAGTCCAATTTAACACTATATTGTACTGTACTGGTTGTCATAGTGACAGCATGTTGACTACAGAAGACTAGACTATATTGTACTGTACTGGTTGTCATGGTGACAGCATGTTGACTACAGAAGACTAGACTATATTGTACCGTACCAGTTGTCATAGTGACAGCATGTTGCTACAGAAGAATAGACTATATTGTACTGTACTAGTTGTCATAGTGACAGCATGTTGACTACAGAAGACCAGACTATCTTGTACTGTACTGGCTGTCATGGTGACAGCATGTTGACTACAGAAGACTAGACTATATTGTACCGTACCAGTTGTCATAGTGACAGCATGTTGACTACAGAAGACTAGACTATATTGTACCGTACCAGTTGTCATAGTGACAGCATGTTGACTACAGAAGACTAGACTATATTGTACCGTACCAATTGTCATAGTGACAGCATGTTGACTACAGAAGACTAGACTATATTGTACTGTACTAGTTGTCATAGTGACAGCATGCTGACTACAGAAGACTAGACTATATTGTACTGTACTAGTTGTCATAGTGACAGCATGTTGACTACAGCAGACTAGACTATATTGTACTGTACTAGTTGTCATAGTGACAGCATGTTGACTACAGAAGACCAGACTATACTGTACTGTACCAGTTGTAATAGTGACAACATGTTGACTACAGAAGACTTTGTAATAAAACCTATTTTGGACATTTGTAACCCCTTATTGCTATTATGGTGTGTGTGTGTGTGTGTGTGTGTGTGTGTGTGTGTGTGTGTGTGTGTGTGTGTGTGTGTGTGTGTGTATTATGGTGTGTGTGTGAGTGTGTGTATTTGGTGTGTGTTTGTGTGTCTGATGCTCACCTGTTTGTCCCTCACCTGTTTGTCCCTCGCCTGTTGGTCCCTCACCTGTTGGTCCCTCACCTGTTGGTCCCTCACCTGTTGGTCCCTCACCTGTTGGTCCCTCACCTGTTGGTCCCTCACCTGTTGGTCCCCCACCTGTTTGTCCCCCACCTGTTTGTCCCTCACCTGTTTGTCCCGTAGCCGTTCTCCATGGATGACGAAGTGGGAGCGACCCAGGGGGGCGAGTCCGAGCCCCGGCTCGGGGGGCAGGACCCTGCAGACTCCCACTCTACTCAGAGCCCCCCCGTCCTGGACCAACCAGCCTCCACTGGAATCATCCCTCACCATCACCACGGCTTTTACACACACGATGTAGCTGTCGCTGGAGAGGGAGGGGGAGGGACCATCAACACCATTATGAGTCTCAATGATACATCATCACATTAAGGTGAACCATGTTCTGCTCCTAGATTCTCACTCTGGTGATGACAGACTGAGGGAAGGTGTGTTTCACATTGCAGCCGACTCTTAAGGCAAGTTGAGCCTGAGGGTTGTACATCACCTTCCATCATATACAACTAATCAATAGTACTATGGTTCTAAATATAACTAATCAATAGTACTGGGGTTGTACATCACCTTCCATCATATACAACTAATCAATAGTACTATGGTTCTAAATACAACTAATCAATAGTACTGGGGTTGTACATCACCTTCCATCATATACAACTAATCAATAGTACTATGGTTCTAAAAAACTAATCAATAGTACTATGGTTCTAAATACAACTAATCAATAGTACTGGGGTTCTACATCACCTGCCATCTTATACAACTAATCAATAGTACTATGGTTCTAAATATAACTAATCAATAGTACTGGGGTTGTACATCTTCCATTATACAACTAATCAATAGTAGACTAAATCAACTAATCAATAGTACTATGGTTCTAAATACAACTAATCAATAGTACTATGGTTCTAAATACAACTAATCAATAGTACTATGGTTCTAAATACAACTAATCAATAGTATGGTTCTATATACAACTATTATATGACAACTAATCAATAGTACTCATTGTACATCACCTTCCATCAAATACAACTAATCAATAGTAGATGGTTCTAAATACATAATCAATAGTACTATGGTTCTAAATACAACTAATCAATAGTACTATGGTTCTAAATACAACTAATCAATAGTACTATGGTTCTAAAAACAACTAATCAATAGTACTGGGGTTCTAAATACAACTAATCAATTACTGGGGTTCTAAATACAACTAATCAATAGTACTGGGGGTAAATCACCTTCCATCATATACAACTAATCAATAGTACTGGGGTTCTAAATACAACTAATCAATAGTACTATGGTTCTAAATACAACTAATCAATAGTACTGGGGTTCTACATCACCTTCATCATATACAACTAATCAATAGTACTATGGTTCTAAATATTAATCAATAGTACTGGGGGTAAATCACCTTCCTCATATCAATCAATAGTACTATGGTTCTAAATACAACTAATCAATAGTACTGGGGTTGTAAATCACCTTCCATCATATACAACTAATCAATAGTACTAGAGTTCTAAATACAACAGAGAGAGAGAGAGAGAGGGAGATACTTCATTGAGAGAAAGAGAAAGAGGCTTCATTGAGAGAGAGAGACTTCATTGAGAGAAAGAGGAAGACTTCATTGAGAGAGAGAGAGCTTCATTGAGAGAGAGAGACTGCATTGAGAGAGAGACTTCATTGAGAGAAAGAGAAAGAGACTTCATTGAGATTGAGAGAGACTTCATTGAGAGAGACTTCATTGAGAGAGAGACTTCATTGAGAGAGAGACTTCATTGAGACTTCATTGAGAGAAGAGAGAGACTTCAGAAAGAGACTTCATTGAGAGACAGAGACTTCATAGAGAGAGAGACTTCATTGAGAGAGATTTCATTGAGAGAGAGACTTCATTGAGAGAGAGACTTCATTGAGAGAGAGACTTCATTGAGAGAGAGAGAGAGACTTCATTGAGAGAGAGACTTCATTGAGACAGAGAGAGACTTCATTGAGAAAACAAAAAGATAAGACTTGACACATTGGAGAGAGATTAACATTGAGAGAGACTTCATTGAGAGAGAGACTTCACAGAGAGAGAGACCTGACCACTTCATTGAGAGAAAAGAAAGAGACTTCATTGTACAGAAGAGAGAGAGACTTCATTGAGAGAGAGACTTCATAGGAGACATGGCTCTCAAGGGAAGAGATGTGCTCACTGCCCACTGGAAACTGAGCTGCACTTCTAACCTTGCCCAATGAGATATTAGAGAGACATATTTTCAGATTGAGAGAGAGACAAATTCAATTTTGAGAGACTCCCATATCTAGAGAGAGACTTCATTGAGAGAGCAAGATTTGTGACCTTCATTGAGAGCAAAGAAGGCTTCATTGTAAATACAAGGCATTCATTTATTTATTTTATCTTGTGTCCTTTCATTTGCACAGTAAAAAGACTGTAGAGATAGAGAGAGAGACTTCATTTGTAATGTCTTTGTTTTGAAACTTTGTATGTGTGATGTCTACTGTTAATTTTTATTGTTTATTTCACTTTATATATTATAGAGACTTGCTTTGGCAATGTTAGACATATGTTTCCCATGCCAATAAAGCCCCTTCATTGAAGAGAGAGCTTCAGAGAGAGAGAGGCTTCATTGAGAGAGAGAGAGAGGCTTCATTGAGAGAGAGAGCTTCAGAGAGAGAGAGGCTTCATTGAGAGAGAGAGAGAGACTTCATTGAGTCATTGAGAGAGACTTCATTGAGAGAGACTTCATTGAGAGAGAGAGACTTCATTGAGAGAGAGACTTCATTGAGACTTCATTGAGAGAGAGGGAGAAAGAGACTTCATTGAGAGAGAGAGACTTCATAGAGAGAGAGACTTCATTGAGAGAGAGGCTTCATTGTGAGAGAGAGAGAGAGACTTCATTGAGAGAGAGAGATATACTTCATTGAGAGAAAGAGAGAGAGAGAGACTTCATTGAGAGAGAGAGACTTCATTGAGAGAACTTCATTGAGAGAGACTTCATTGAGAGAAAGAGAGAGACTTCATTGAGAGACTTCATTGAGAGAGAGAGACTTCATTGAGAGAGACTTCATTGAGAGAGAGACTTCATTGAGAGAGTGAGACTTCATTGAGAGACTTCATTGAGAGAGAGCTTCATTGAGAGAGACTTCATTGAGAGAGAGAGAGACTTCATTGAGAGAGAGGCTTCATTGAGAGAGACTTCATTGAGAGAGAGAGAGAGAGAGAGACTTCATTGAGAGAGAGAGACTTCATTGAGAGAGACTTCATTGAGAGAGAGAGACTTCATTGAGAGAGAGAGGCTTCATTGAGAGAGAGAGACTTCATTGAGAGAGAGAGACTTCATTGAGAGAAGAGAGGCTTCATTGAGAGAGAGAGACTTCATTGAGTCATTGAGAGAGAGAGACTTCATTGAGAGAGACTTCATTGAGAGAGAGAGACTTCATTGAGAGAGAGACTTCATTGAGAGACTTCATTGAGAGAGAGAGACTTCATTGAGAGAGAAAGAGACTTCATTGAGAGAGAGACTTCATTGAGAGAGAGAGAGACTTCATTGAGAGAGAGAGACTTCATTGAGTCATTGAGAGAGACTTCATTGAGAGAGACTTCATTGAGAGAGAGAGACTTCATTGAGAGAGAGACTTCATTGAGAGAGAGAGAAAGAGACTTCATTGAGAGAGAGACTTCATTGAGAGAAAGAGAGACTTCATTGAGAGAGAG
The DNA here is from genome assembly GCF_036934945.1 of Oncorhynchus masou masou. Classification (NCBI taxonomy): domain Eukaryota; kingdom Metazoa; phylum Chordata; class Actinopteri; order Salmoniformes; family Salmonidae; genus Oncorhynchus; species Oncorhynchus masou. The sequence continues at coordinate 25,865 of NW_027008488.1, read as the reverse complement.
AGAGACTTCATTGAGAGAGAGACTTCATTGAGAGAGAGACTTAATTGAGAGAAAGACTTCATTGAGAGAGAGAGAGACTTCATTGAGAGAGACTTCATTGAGAGAGACTTCAGAGAGACTTCATTGAGAAAGAGACTTCATTGAGAGAGAGAAAGAGACTTCATTGAGAAAGAGACTTCATTGAGAAAGAGACTTCATTGAGAGAGAGAGAGACTTCATTGAGAGAGACTTCATTGAGAGACTTCATTGAGAGAAAGACTTCATTGAGAGAGAGAGACAGACTTCATTGAGAGAGAGAGAGATATACTTCATTGAGAGAAAGAGAGAGAGACTTCATTGAGAGAGAGAGAGACTTCATTGAGAAAGAGACTTCATTGAGAGAGACTTCATTGAGAGACTTCATTGAGAGAGAGACTTCATTGAGAGAAAGAGAGACTTCATTGAGAGAGAGACATCATTGAGAGAAAGAGAGAGAGACTTCATTGAGAGAAAGAGAGACTTCATTGAGAGAAATTGAGAGAGACTTCATTGAGAGAATTGAGAGAGAGACTTCATTGAGAGAAGGAGAGAGACTTCATTGAGAGAAGGAGAGAGACTTCATTGAGAGAAAGAGAGAGAGACTTCATTGAGAGACATAGACAGACTTCATTGAGAGAGAGAGAGACTGACTTCATTGAGAGAGACTTCATTGAGAGAAAGAGAGACTTCATTGTGAGAGAGAGACAGACTTCATTGAGAGAAAGAGAGAGACTTCATTGAGAGAGACTTCATTGAGAAAGAGACTTCATTGAGAGAGAGACTTCATTGAGAGAGAGACTTCATTGAGAAATTGAGAGACTTCATTCTGCAAAAATATCCTCAGTGACAAGAGAACACTTCATTAATGCATGAGAGCAGAATTAGAGCCGATAGAGACTTAATTATCAAAATTCATTGAAAAGAGCAGTTCATTCTAGAACCACCTAAAAGACTTCATTCCCAAACCTTCACAACAAAGCCATCACCTACAGAGAGATGAACCATTGAGAAGAGTCCCTCATTGCAAGAGGTCCTTTCATTGAGAGAAACACACCCTACAGAGCCCCATGACAGAGCACAATTAGACCCAACCAAACTTCATTGAGAAAAAAAAAGATAATTACTTGACACATTGGAAAGAATTAACAAAAAAACAGAGCAAATTAGAATGCTATTTGGCCCTACACAGAGAGACTACACAGAGGAGAATACCTGACCACTGTGACTGACTTCAAAATTAAGGAAAGCTTTGACTATGTACAGACTTCAGCGAGATAGCCTTGCTATTGAGAAAGAGAGCTTCATTGAGAGAGAGACATGGCTTCATTGAGAGAAGACAGGCTATGTGCTCATTGACAAAATGAGGTGGAAACTGAGCTGCACTTCATTGAGAATGTATGACCATATTAGAGAGACATACTTCATTGAGAGATTACACAGATCCACAAAGAATTCGAAAACAAATCCAATTTTGAAAAAACTCCCATATCTACTGGGTGAAAGACAGTGTGCCATCAGAGCAGCAAGATTTGTGACTTCATTGAGAGAAAGAGGGACCATTGAAGAAGACGCACCATTGTAAATACAACACATATCTATGCTTATTTATTTTATCTTGTGTCCTTTCATTTGAGATTGTAAAAACACTTATTGAGATAATATGACATTTGAAATGTCTTTATTGAAGAAACTTCTGTATGTGTGATGTCTACTGTTAAGATTGTTTATTTCACTTTATATATTATATACCTTACTTCTTTGGCAATGTTAACAGATGTTTCATTGCCAATAAAGAGACTTGAATTGAATTGAATTGAGAGAGGCTTCATTGAGAGAGAGAGACTTCATTGAGAGAGAGACTTCATTGAGAGAGAGAGATATATACTTCATTGAGAGAGAGAGAGACTTCATTGAGAGAAAGAGAAAGACTTCATTGAGAGAAAGAGAGAGACTTCATTGAGAGAGAGAGAGACTTCATTGAGAGAGAGAGAGACTTCATTGAGAGAGAGAGAGACTTCATTGAGAGAGAGGCTTCATTGAGAGAGAGAGAGATATACTTCATTGAGAGAAAGAGAGAGAGAGACTTCATTGAGAGAGAGAGATATACTTCATTGAGAGAAAGAGAGAGAGAGACTTCATTGAGAGAGAGAGACTTCATTGAGAGAGAGAGATATACTTCATTGAGAGAAAGAGAGAGAGAGACTTCATTGAGAGAGAGAGACTTCATTGAGAGAAAGAGAGAGACTTCATTGAGAGAGAGACTTCATTGAGAGAAAGAGAGACTTCATTGAGAGAAAGAGAGAGAGACTTCATTGAGAGAAATAGAGAGACTTCATTGAGAGTTAGAGAGACTTCATTGAGAGAAGGAGAGAGCCCAGACTTCATTGAGAGGAAGAGAGAGAGAGACTTCATGGGGGAGAGAGACTTCATTGAAAGAATGACTGAATTGAATGGAGGCTTCATTGAGAGAAAGAGAGACTTCATTGAGAGAGACTTCATTGAAAGAACATATACAGACTTCATTGTGAGAGAGAGACATACTTCATTGAGAGAAATACAAGATTTCATTGTGAGAGAGAAGGGAGACAATTTACCAACAACACAACACCATGGGAGGGAGAACAGACTTCACACAACACCATGTAAGTCAGAAAGAACAATCAGGGTACCAACAGACACCATTAAGACAGACAGACAATCAGGGTACCAACAACACAACACCATGTAAGGAGAACAATAAGGACTTCATTGTACCAAGACAGACTTCATTGTGAGAACAGAACTTCATCAGGGAGAAATAGACAACACCATGTGAGAGAACAGAACATTGTGAGAAATAGAGACAACACCATTGAGAGAAACAGAACCTTCATTGTGAGAAATAGACAGACTTCATTGTGAGAGAGGGAGAGACAGAACTTCATTGAGAAATAGAGACAACACCATGTGTCAGAACAGAACAAGGGAGAGACAGACTTCATTAAGAGAAATAGAGACTTCATTGAGGGCCAACAACACGTACACCATGTAAGTAACCAGACAACACCAGTACCAACAACACCATGTCTCAGAACAATAACTACCAACACAGGACACCATGGAGGAGAGGAGAACAGGACGGGTACCAAGTGGACCAGGTGGGGGAGAACAGAACAAGAGGAAACCAACAAAGAATGACATGAAGTGAATGGTGTCGTGAGGTCATTTGGGGTGATAGACTGATACCATATAGACAGCCATGTAAAATGAACAGAACAACAGGCTGTCCTCCATACATGTTAAGTCTACCTGATTACCATCAGGGTACCAACAACACAACACCATGTAAGACAGAACAGAACAATAAGGGTACCAACAACACAACACCATGTAAGTCAGAACAGAACAATCAGGGTACCAACAACACAACACCATGTAAGACAGAACAGAACCATCAGGGTAACAACAACACACCATGTAAGTCAGAACAGAACCATCAGGGTACCAACAACACAACACCATGTAAGACAGAACAGAACAATCAGGGTACCAACAACACAACACCATGTAAGACAGAACAGAACAATCAGGGTACCAACAACACAACACCATGTAAGACAGAACAGAACAATCAGGGTACCAACAACACAACACCATGTAAGTCAGAACAGAACAATCAGGGTACCAACAACACCATGTAAGTCAGAACAGAACAATCAGGGTACCAACAACACCATGTAAGTCAGAACAGAACAATCAGGGTACCAACAACACAACACCATGTAAGTCAGAACAGAACAATCAGGGTACCAACAACACAACACCATGTAAGTCAGAACAGAACAATCAGGGTACCAACAACACAACACCATGTAAGACAGAACAGAACAATCAGGGTACCAACAACACAACACCATGTAAGACTGAACAGAACCATCAGGGTACCAACAACACAACACCATGTAAGACAGAACAGAACCATCAGGGTACCAACAACACAACACCATGTAAGTCAGAACAGAACAATCAGGGTACCAACAACACCATGTAAGACAGAACAGAACCATCAGGGTACCCAACACAACACCATGTAAGACAGAACAGAACCATCAGGGTACCAACAACACCATGTAAGTCAGAACAGAACAATCAGGGTACCAACAACAACACCATGTAAGTCAGAACAGAACAATAAGGGTACCAACAACACAACACCATGTAAGTCAGAACAGAACAATCAGGGTACCAACAACACAACACCATGTAAGACAGAACAGAACCATCAGGGTACCAACAACACAACACCATGTAAGACAGAACAGAACCATCAGGGTACCAACAACACAACACCATGTAAGTCAGAACAGAACAATCAGGGTACCAACAACACAACACCATGTAAGTCAGAACAGAACCAATCAGGGTACCAACAACACAACACCATGTAAGACAGAACAGAACAATTAGGGTACCAGCAACACCATGTAAGTCAGAACAGAACAATCAGGGTACCAACAACACAACATTATGCACAAGCTCTTCAGTCAATTCAGTAGACTCCAATTCATTCTCAAGTGTTTAACTAACTAACTAACTAACTGCCTGCCTGCCTGCCTGCCTGTCAGTCAGTCAGTCAGTCAGTCAGTCAGTCATGTATGGACCCAGAACTTCATCAAACATCTGACCAACTATGTGAGACTTTAGTTCATTGGAATTGGAAGGGACACACAGGTGGCTAAGGTGACCTACACACCACACACACACACACACACACACACACACACACACACACACACACACACACACACAACCAGAGCCAGCCAGCCAACCAGCCAGCCAGTGTTATGACCAGCGTTATGCTAGGCAGCTCTGCTCCAATACTGTCTGGATTTCTAGGAGAGCTCAGAATCCACACACACACATCCCACTAGTAGGTTGGATTGAGTCTGCCACACACACACACACACACACACCACACACACACACACACACACACACTCTGCATGAGTCACCAGCAGAGTCAGCAGACAGCGTCTCTGCCTTCAGTCTGCATACAGCCACCAGACTACTCTAAATATATGACAGACGTATGTATTTTTGTTGAAACTGGCCAAATAAAAACATGGAGAGTAGCTCTCATCCACAATGACATAAGACTGTCTAGCTGGTCTGTCTCACTGTGATAAAGATAGGCTGTAGATCTGGTCTCAACGGAGAGGAATTCATATGAGAGGGTAGTAACATATACACCCTGTGACGACAGCAGGGTGAAACACAGCAGACAGACAGACCCTATAATCTGAGGTCAGGCCACAACACAGACCTACTGCACCGGGCAAGAGAGGGGTGTGCACATAACCACACACTGGAGAGAGAACACACACACGCATCAACTTCTGCCTATCCTGGCTCCTTCCAAACGTGGTCACACCTCATCAAACACACAGGTCATTAAAAGACAGAGACGTAGAGTCTGTCTGTCAGTGGCGTCCATCCCTCCACCACTCCTTCCTAGCAGACTGTATGATGGGATTCTAATCTGTTACCTAGACCTGCTTCAGGTAGACTGTGTGTGATGGGATTCTAATCTGTTACCTAGACCTGCTTCAGGTAGACTGTGTGTGATGGGATTCTAATCTGTTATCTAGGCCTGCTTCAGGTAGACTGTGTGTGATGGGATTCTAATCTGTTACCTAGGCCTGCTTCAGGTAGACTGTGTGTGATGGGATTCTAATCTGTTACCTAGACCTGCTTCAGGTAGACTGTGTGTGATGGGATTCTAATCTGTTACCTAGACCTGCTTCAGGTAGACTGTGTGTGATGGGATTCTAATCTGTTACTAGGCCTGCTTCAGGTCCACTGTGTGTAATGGGATTCTAATCTTACCTAGGCCTGCTTCAGGTAGACTGTGTGTGATGGGATTCTAATCTGTTCTAGGCCCTATCCTGGCTTCTTCCAAACCCTTCAGGTAGACTGTGTGTCATGGGATTCTAATCAAACACACAGACTGTCATGATGGGAAAAGACAGGCCTGAGACTGTGTGTGAGAGTCTGTCTGTCTGTCCACTGTGTGTGATGGGATTCTAATCTGTTACCTAGACCTGCCACCACTCCTTCCTAGCAGACTGTGTGATGGGATTCTAATCTGTTACCTAGACCTGCTTCAGGTAGACTGTGTGTGATGGGATTCTAATCTGTTACCTAGGCCTGCTTCAGGTAGACTGTGTGTGATGGGATTCTAATCTGTTACCTAGGCCTGCTTCAGGTTAGACTGTGTGTGATGGGATTCTAATCTGTTACCTAGACCTGCTTCAGGTCCACTGTGTGTGATGGGATTCTAATCTGTTACCTAGACCTGCTTCAGGTAGACTGTGTGTGATGGGATTCTAATCTGTTACCTAGACCTGCTTCAGGTAGACTGTGTGTGATGGGATTCTAATCTGTTACCTAGACCTGCTTCAGGTAGACTGTGTGTGATGGGATTCTAATCTGTTACCTAGGCCTGCTTCAGGTAGACTGTGTGTGATGGGATTCTAATCTGTTACCTAGGCCTGCTTCAGGTAGACTGTGTGTGATGGGATTCTAATCTGTTACCTAGACCTGCTTCAGGTAGACTGTGTGTGATGGGATTCTAATCTGTTACCTAGACCTGCTTCAGGTAGACTGTGTGTGATGGGATTCTAATCTGTTACCTAGACCTGCTTCAGGTAGACTGTGTGTGATGGGATTCTAATCTGTTACCAGGTAGAGATGGGATTCTAATCCTGCTTCAGGTAGACTGTGTGTGATGGGATTCTAATCTGTTACCTAGACCTGCTTCAGGTAGACTGTGTGTGATGGGATTCTAATCTGTTACCAAGGCCTGCTTCAGGTAGACTGTGTGTGATGGGATTCTAATCTGTTACCTAGGCCTGCTTCAGGTAGACTGTGTGTGATGGGATTCTAATCTGTTACCAAGGCCTGCTTCAGGTAGACTGTGTGTGATGGGATTCTAATCTGTTACCTAGACCTGCTTCAGGTCCACTGTGTGTGATGGGATTCTAATCTGTTACCTAGACCTGCTTCAGGTAGACTGTGTGTGATGGGATTCTAATCTGTTCTGCCTGCTTTACCAATCTGTTGCCTGCTTCAGGTAGACTGTGTGATGGGATTCTAATCTGTTACCAAGGCCTGCTTCAGGTAGACTGTGTGATGGGATTCTAATCTGTTACCAAGGCCTGCTTCAGGAGATAGAGGTGATGGGATTCAGTTGCAGACCTGAAGGGCAGACCCATTCTGTGTGATAGAGATAGAGGCAGTGAGGCCAGTTGCAGAGACCCATTCTGTGTGATAGAGATAGAGGCAGTGAGGCCAGTTGCAGACCAGACCCATTCTGTGTGATAGAGATAGAGGCAGTGAGGCCAGTTGCAGACCTGAAGGGCAGACCCATTCTGTGTGATAGAGATAGAGGCAGTGAGGCCAGTTGCAGACCAGACAGACCCATTCTGTGATAGAGATAGAGGCAGTGAGGCCAGTTGCAGACCTGAAGGGCAGACCCATTCTGTGTGATAGAGGCAGTGAGGTCAGTTGCTGCACCAAGGGACTGGTAAACTACCTACAGACAGATGGGGGTCAGTTATGGACATAGAGGTTGGCTGATCTCCAAATATTCCTAGTTTGAATATGACATACAATAACCCTATCATGACAGGCTGATTATAGGAAGAACCATTCTAGTCATATTGATCATTCTAATTATAGGAAGAACCATTCTAGTCATATTGATCATTCTAATTATAGGAAGAACTATTGTATTCATATTGATCATTCTAATTATAGCAAGAACCATTCTAGTCATATTGATCATTCTAATTATAGGAAGAACTATTGTATTCATATTGATCATTCTAATTATAGCAAGAACCATTCTAGTCATATTGATCATTCTAATTATAGCAAGAACCATTCTAGTCATATTGATCATTCTAATTATAGGAAGAACCATTCTAGTCATATTGATCATTCTAATTATAGGAAGAACTATTGTATTCATATTGATCATTCTAAACAATGAACCATTCTATGATCATTCTAATTATAGAAGAACCATTCTAGTCATATTTTCTTCTTGTCAATTTATATAAGGTTCTCATGTTTGTTCTTGTAGATTTATTATCAGGGCCCCAGACAGGATTTTCATTGTTTGTTCTCTATCAAGGGCCCCAAACAATGGCTATTTTCAATACAGGTTCTCATGTTTGTTCTTGTCATGGATTTATTTTCAATACAGGTTCTCATGTTTGTTCTTGTCATGGATTTATTTTCCATATGGGTCCTCATGTTTGTTCTTGTCATGGATTTAATTTTCAATACAGGTTCTCATGTTTGTTCTTGTCATGGATTTATTTTCAATACAGGTTCTCATGTTTGTTCTTGTCATGGATTTATTTTCAATACAGGTTCTCATGTTTGTTCTTGTCATGGATTTATTTCCCATTGTCCTCATGTTTGTTCTTGTCATGGATTTGCTCAACACCTGCGTCCTCGCTCCTGAGTCCTCTCTTGTATCCTTTTGAAAAGGTCAGAGGTAATGGAGGAGAGGGGAAGTGGATGAAAACGCACCTTTATGAAATTAGACTCTCCTCTTGTGACACTTGTGTGTCATTATGTAAATGAAGTTCACAGGGGTGGAATAAATGCATATAGTGATCAAAACTAATGAAGATAGTTGTGCAAGACATTTAGTAGATAAAACGATAAGCAGCATATTGTTTTTAAAATGTTGGCATGCTTTTCTCCTCTGACGAAACAACAGCTGAATCAAAGGGGGCGTGACAAATTTCAAAAGTCTTCCGTGAGGTACTCAGGTAGGATACACATGACTGTCCTCCATGAAAGGTGGCTATTGAGGACGGGAGGACTCTCTTCCGTTCACCTACTAACTCAATTGACATCTCCTCCACCACTCGGCCACTTGTCGGTTTCCGGGTCACGGAGGAGCGAGGACAAAGGGTGGAGGATGGACTTTTGCCCAAATGAGAAAAGGCCAGAGAGGCCAGGGAGTCACCTTGGTAACGCGCAGCTTCCGTCCGGAATCAGGTAACAGGGAAAAACGCTTTTTCCAAATGGGAATTTAGTGAGGGTTGTTGATGTCACACAGCCGACAGGGAAGGGCGGACATAGAATGACTGAAAGCTGGGGCTTATTGACATGGAGGTACTATGTCATAGAACGATCAGATAGAAATACATAATGTAGAACAAACATTCTGTGTCATATGGAATGGGATTATGAGCAGTTCTGTCCTGCTGGCTCAGACCATAGAACGATCAGATAGAAATACATAATGTAGAACAAACATTCTGTGTCATATGGAATGGGATTATAAAGAGCAGTTCTGTCCTGCTGGCTCAGACCAGAAGGGTTTTAGGGGGTTGGAAGCTTGGTTTGCTATTGACTGGGATTCTCTTCCAGCTTTTGCACTTGTCTGACCACTCTTACGTGTGTGTGACTGAGCACACACACACACACACAGTCCAGTTATTACCCCTGTACAGGTGAAGAAAGACTGTCTGCCTGGACATGTGAGGGTTATCAATAACTACAGCTGACAGTTACTAGATGCAACTTTCCCTCGGGGGCCTGGAGTGGCAATAATCTCCAATGACCTCACCTCATCCAAGACCAATGGTAAATCGCACTCTCTCTCGTTCTCGCTCTCCCCATCTGGCCCTCTCTCTCTTTCTGTCTGTCTCTTTCTGTGTGTGGTGGGTGGCAGATAGGTCTGGTGGTTAGAGTGTTGGGCCAGTAACCGAAAGGTTGCTGGATAGAATCCCCGAGCTGACAAGGTAAGATTCTGTTGTTCTGCCCCTGAACAAGGCAGTTAACACACTGTTCCATGGGCGCTGTGGATGACGATTAAGGAAGCCCCCTGCACCTCTCTGATTCAGAGGGGTTGGGTTAAATGCAGAAGACACATTTCAGTTGAAGGCATTCAGTTGTCCAACTGACTAGGTATCCCTCTTTCTGTGTCTCTTTCTCACTCTCTGTGTCTTTCTGTCTCACTCTTTCTGTGTCTGTCTCTCTCTCTCTGTGTCTCTCTCGCTCTTTCTGTGTCTGTCTCTCTCTCTGTGTCTCTCTCGCTCTTTCTGTGTCTCTCTCGCTCTTTCTGTGTCTGTCTCTCTGCTCTTTCTGTGTCTCTTCTCTGTGTCTCTCTTTCTGTGTCTGTCTGTTCTCACTCTTTCTGTGTCTGTCTCTCTCACTCTTTCTGTGTCTGTCTTTCTCGCTCTTTCTGTCTGTCTCTCTCACTGTGTCTTTCTGTCTTCACTATTTCTGTGTCTGTCTTTCTCACTCTGTGTCTTTCTGTCTCTCTTGCTCTTTCTGTGTCTGTCTCTCTCACTCTGTGTCTTTCTGCTCTGTCTTTCTCGCTCTTTCGGTGTCTGTCTCTCTCACTGTGTCTTTCTGTCTGTCTTTCTCGCTCTTTGTGTCTGTCTCAGTCTGTGTCTGTTCTTCCTCTATTATCCTCTGTTTCAGGAGCCAGTGTTTCCCCTAGATTATTTTCCAGGTGGTGTGCACAGGCCCCTTACTCCTTGCTATGTAGTGTTTTCTGTTTGGTGTTGTCTCTGATGCTCTTTGACATGTAGATATGTTGACTGGAGCTGAATATAATAGACTTTTCCCTGAATGCTAGAAAGACACGCATAGAAAGAGCATCAACTGTGTTGAGAGAGGCGTTCACCTTTCTAATCATTCTGCTGCTATGAAGACATGGTCCAACTCATTCCTACACAGGCAGTGACTGACAGTGAGTGAGTGAGTGAGTGAGTGAGTGAGTGAGTGAGTGAGTGAGTGAGTGAGACAGTGAGTGAGTGACAGTGAGTGAGTGAGTGAGTGAGACAGTGAGTGAGTGAGACAGTGAGTGATTGAGATAGTGAGTGAGTGAGTGAGACAGTGAGTGAGTGAGACAGTGAGTGAGTGAGACAGTGAGTGAGTGAGTGAGTGAGTGAGTGAGTGAGTGAGTGAGTGTAGCAGTTGAATCAATGCTTGGTGGTCAGCTCTGGGTTACGTTGCAGAGCAGCGACCTTAGCTGAATGTCATTGGGCATCAGAGTCAAATACTGAAATACTGACAGTGCACATGTTAGTAACCTAGAGCTCAATACATCTTCCACTAATGTCTCTGTCCTCTCTGTGTGAGTGTGTTTGTGTGTCTGTCCTCTCTGTGTGAGTGTGTGCCTCTGTCCTCTCTGTGTATGTGTGTCTCCGTCCTCTCTGTGTGAGTGTGCATGTGTGTCTCTGTCCTCTCTGTGTGAGTGTGTTTGTGTGTCTCTGTCCTCTCTGTGTCAGTGTGTATCCGTCCTCTCTGTGTGAGTGTGTATGTGTGTCTGTCCTCTCTGTGTGAGTGTGTTTGTGTGTCTGTCCTCTCTGTGTGAGTGTGTTTGTCCTCTCTGTGTGAGTGTGTATGTGTGTCTGTCCTGTCCTCTCTGTGTGAGTGTGTGTGTGTGTCCTCTCTGTGTGAGTGTGTATGTGTGTCTGTCCTCCTCCCTGTGTGAGTGTGCATGTGTGTCTGTCCTCCTGCGTGAGTGTGTTTGTGTGTCTGTCCTCTCTGCGTGAGGCGGTGCCTGTCTGTCCTCTCTGTGTGAGTGTTTGTGTGTCTGTCCTCTCTGTGTGAGTGTGTTTGTGTGTCTGTCCTCTCTGTGTGAGTGTGTTTGTGTGTCTGTCCTCTCTGTGTGAGTGTGTTTGTGTGTCTGTCCTCTCTGTGTGAGTATCTCTGTCCTCATGTGTGAGTGTGTTTGTGTGTCTGTCCTCTCTGTGTGAGTATCTCTGTCCTCTCTGTGTGAGTGTGTTTGTGTGTCTGTCCTCTCTGTGTGAGTATCTCTGTCCTCTCTGTGTGAGTGTGTTTGTGTGTCTGTCCTCTCTGTGTGAGTATCTCTGTCCTCTCTGTGTGAGTGTGTCATCTCTGTCCTCTTTGTGTGAGTGAGGTATCTCTGTCCTCTCAGTCAAAGTGTGTGCTCTGGCCCCCCTGTGTGGAACAAACTCCGTCCTCTCTGTGTGAGTGGGTCAATCTGTCCTCTGTGTGAGTGTGTGTCTCCACCTCTTCAAGTGAATACCTAGGAGTGTGAGTGTGTGTCTCCCCCCTCTTAAATGATTTAGTGTATTGTGTGTCTGTTCCACCCTCTGTCATGAGTGTGTGTAAGTCGCTCTGGATAAGAGAGTGTGTCAAAGAGAGAAAGTCAGAGAACTAATTTTATATTTGGATCCTTAATTTTGCAGACAATGAGTGCAGTTACAATAATGTGATTATTGTGTAAAGTCAGATTAATATAATAGTTTGATTAAAACGTTTACATGCTTTGCAAGAATAACGATTTCCCGTAATTATCCTGTTTACACGAACACATCTGAAATCTGGCTACCTGACGTCACTCTGATAAATGCAGAAAATTGCCAATTAAATCAAAGTTTATTTGTCGCGTGCGCTGAATACAACAGGTGTAGACCTTACTGTGAAATGATTGCTTACAGGCTCTAACCAATAGCGCAAAAAAGGGTGTTAGGTGAACAATAGGTAAGTAAAGAACTAAAAACAACAGTAAAAGGACAGGCTATAACAGTAGCGAGGCTCTATACAGTAGCGAGGCTAAATACAGACACCGGTTAGTCAGGCTGATTGTATGTACATGTAGGTATGGTTAAAGTAACGATATGATGAACAGAGAGTAGCAGCAGCGTAAAAGAGGTGGGTGGCGGGACACAAGGCAGATAGCCCAGATAGAGCCCGGTTGTAAACGTGCTACCCTAGCGACCATGTTCTTTTTGGGAAGCATATTTGATTCTGGGTTCTATAAGTTTGTGAAAACTACTTCTAAAGATCCATACATTGTAGTTTCTAACTCACTTCGCTCGCGCTAAAGAGGGGTTCGCTCGGCTGGTCCTAGAACATGCGCAGATTAATGTGTTTACGTGTCCTAATCATTTGTCAAAGTGTTCAGAAAACAGGGTGTTTTAATCGCCGTATGCTTCATTCGATTTTGACTTGAAGCCTATTAAGAGAAGCAGAGTAAGGTGTTTACATGACTATTGGATAATCTGCCTACTACCATAATCAGTTTAATATCGCGTTATAAGTGTGCCTGTAAACGTATTCAATGTGTCATTACGGATAAAAAAAATAAAGCCTTCAAATGTGTATTGAGTAGAATATCAAATATTTTTTTAATAAACAGCAGCTTTTGCCCTTACTAATCATTATATTTATATGCATTTAATCCGATCGCTGTAATAAAATCAGATAACTTTTTACAAACTGGGCATTTGGCCTGGCTTGCTGTGTGTAAGAACAACAGGATCCTGTCTTTATTCTTTGGTTGCCGCACTAATGGCCCTCATGTCAAGGTAGCAAGGCCCCTGGCTGTAGGTAGCTATGCACGGTGAATGGGGCGCGCTGAAGGTTACAGTTTTTATGAATGGGCGAGCGTCACGCGACTGCCACGCAAACATCCCCTCCTGTGCCCTTCGCCCTTCCGACAGCTATCTATCAGGATCTGCATGACTGACATTCTACAGAGCCTCTCTGCTTCCAAAGCAATACGTCTACCTATGATTAAGCACGCACACGCAGCATTATAAAGGCCAATAGCCTATTGAATATCGACGATAAAGGAGGCTGTAGATTGATGCCATTAATAATAGGCTTGAATAAACCAAAATAGGTGTTGCCAACAAGAAAGATCTTGCCTACAAACAACTACAAGTAAGCCAATGCCTCAAACATGATGCTATATGTTAGTCTACTAGAAATATAACTGAACTGCATCACAGTGGTTCTCCCAGTGTGTGTGTGTGTGTGTGTGTTATAAGGAACTCAGTCAGGCTTTCATCTTACTCTTGACGCTGTAAAAGCAGAATGCACGAGGTGAAACCAGTGGTTCTCCCAGTATGTGTGTGTGTGTGTTTTATAAGGAACTCAGTCAGGCTTTCATCTTACTCTTGACGCTGTAAAAGCAGAATGCACAAGGTGAAACCAGTGGTTCTCCCAGTGTGTGTGTGTGTGTGTGTGTGTGTTTTATAAGGAACTCAGTCAGGCTTTCATCTTACTCTTGACGCTGTAAAAGCAGAATGCACGAGGTGAAACCAGTGGTTCTCCCAGTATGTGTGTGTGTTTTATAAGGAACTCAGTCAGGCTTTCATCTTACTCTTGACGCTGTAAAAGCAGAATGCACGAGGTGAAACCAGTTTTCCTCTTGTCATTGCAGATCTTAGAGACATTTTGCGAGGCCTTTTTTGCCCAAATATCACACGAATACACAGACTTGCCAAAATATATAGAAACGTCTAAATGTTCTATACAAAAAAATAAAAAATCAATACAACTCATGCCAAAATGTGTAGAATTGTGGGAAAAAGCTTGACCTGCACAATTCTCTCTCCACCAACAAGAAGGGTGTGAACAGTTTGTATCATGAATGTACCCCAATGCTGGAAGGGGAGACTGAGTGAAACAGTTTGGGAATCCCTGGCCTAAACAACATTAAAACGATCCAAAGACAAAACTCAGAAAGCTTACATGCCAAGACTATTGAAGAGGCTCTGTTTACATTTGAAATGCTTTCGATTTGAGCACGATAAAGGAAGGCACGGCACAATGATTCAGACTTTATGAATAGCCTGGGGTTAGCACAGGTTACAAAGAAACTGGAATAACGATCCAACGTTACAATAATGACACGCAATAATGTCCCGCAATTCTACGGGACATAGATTTTAAACATCTAAACATATATTTAAAAAAACGGGTTGATGTTGTCAGGCAAACTTTGCAAACCTGTCGTCCTCGATTGGTGTTTTTATGAATGAAACGTGCTCCCGGGAAGACTTCTTCCCCTAGTCACAGTTTGAAGCGAGCATACTTTCAAACGATGACCTAAACACAAATAAGCAAACGAATAGCTACAAAGAGATAAGACGACAGTCTCTGTTCCATCCGTCGATAGATTGTAACTAGTTTCAAACTTGGTTCCATTTTTAAAAGGCCATACCGCTGCTAATCTCTTCACAACATGTTTCCGATCCACCCACGCTGCAACCCCCACCCCCTTTAACTCTTATGTAAATGAGAGCGATTGTGAAAAGAGATGGTGGATGGGGCATATCGGATATCTCATATCCTCCTTCCGAAAAGAGTTCCCCCAGCCACAGCTTGAACAAACAAACACAGACCGATGGCCTAAACGAATGTTGCATAGGCTACGAGACAATATCAACCGCAAAGTAACGAGAAGCGACAGGCTCTGTTCCCATCCGTCGATAGAGTAACTTTTACAACGCGAGAGTTTCGAACTTGGTTACATTTTAAAAGGCCCTACTGCTGATTTCTTTACAACATGTTTCCGATCCACCCACGCTGCAACCACCACACCACCTTCCCCCTCCTCTCCCTCCGCAAGACAGAATCAGTAGACTAGAACAAGGCGGGGGCCCTAAAACCCCCCCAGTCCTCTTCTGCTTTCACTGTCAATATATTATAGCCTAATCCCCTATGCCACAGACCATTTTCAAAACTTTCAAAAATACTTATTTAAAAAAAAACTGAAACTAAACAGATGCACAAGGCATTTGTTTTCAACAAATAATATGTAACTTAGTTGAGCATTTCTCAATGGGAAATATATATATATTGGAGTCGATATTTACTAGTCTAGGATGTACGGTTCCAATTTGACAATCGCTCCATCTGTTGCAAGCTGCCTGGCCAGCAAAGTGAACGTTAGTAGAACGCAATGTCTTACTAGCCCGGGTCCAAAATCTGTGCCATGTGATATTATGGGCAGATTTTCTACTAGCCCGGTCTAAAAAGTTACCTACTTGCCTCCGGCTATCTTCCTTTTGAACCGTTTTTTGAAACACTCAAAATGTTAAACTCTGCCCGATAATCATAGCTTCGTCCAGACATACTGTGTCATATAGCCGTTTTATTGTATTCTTGTTTGATTTGCTTTCAACGCTTTGCGATTCTTTCTGCCTAATGAAAAGCGCTAATGAAGTTTAATACATTGTTATAATACTTACTCGCTTGGGTGTGTTTCTTCTATCATTTTCTCGTTTCACCTGAAATAATATCCCAATGCGGGTGCATGCTTTTTGCTCGTCATTTTTTTCAACACCTATCCTCAGTCCGTTCCCTTCTATTCCGCGTAGAAGCCTATCTTTCCGCTGCCTTTGTGTGAATACACAACGCTCTTTGCTTCAGTCTTAGACTACAGTAGGTCTCTCTCTGCTGTCCTTTTCTTGTCATGCCAACCAGTTGCTTGTGTAAAATAAAGACTCTCCGAAAGTTTATAATCCTCAGGGTAATACGGTGAAGTAAAAAATGTGCCTCCTAAATTCTGGGGGGCCGGTTTTCGACGGCCAGTTCAGCGTTGCTGAATGGGCACTGGCGTTACCGAGGGGTGGCCCCGCGAGAGCCCCATCGCTCGCTACTCCATGTTGGATTGTGCAGGCACCCCTACGTCACGGCGAAGGGAGATAGGAGATGCCGCGTTCAAAACAACTGGGAACTGGGAACTCGGAAATCTCCGACTTCCGACTTTAGTACGTCCAAGACTTCTGGAATTCCAAGTCGGGCCTCTTTCTAGAGCTCCGACTTTCCGACATGAAGATCACTGAAGTCATGATTTGACCTCATATTTTCCAAGTTCACAGTTGTCTGAAAGCGCCAGAGCAGTGTCCTCACTGGTTACCGCAAACAAAACGTCACAAACCCCGCCCATTTCTACAATTTATCTTCTTAAAATGTCATTTTAAACCTAACCTTAACCCTAACCTTAACACACTGCTAAACTTATGACTAACCTTAACCTTAAATTGATACTACCAAGCAAATGTTTGTTTTCATGAATTATTATGATATAGCCACATTTGTATGATATTTAGACTTTGTGGCTGTGGTAACTAGTGGAAACCCAGAGAGTGACGCCACGTTCAAAATGACTGGGAACTCGGGAAATTCTCCAACTTCCGACTTCAGTGCGTTGAAAACAACTGGGAACTCAGAAAAAAACGAGCTCCGACTGGGGAAAAAATAGTTTTGAACGGTCATCCAACTCTTAATTGTAAGTCTGTGTGCGTCATTTCAGACAAACAGCGAAGGAAAAGAATGTTCGGCGTTGCGTCTCGTGGGTAACGACAGAAGAGAACCATGGAGTGGCCAGAGAGAGCCAGACTTGTAAATTAGGCTAAGGAACAGAAGGTCGTCACCGGGTAACTACCTCATGAAGCTGGTTGAGAAAATGCCAAGAGTGTGCAAAGCTGTCATCAAGGCTAAGGGTGGCTACTTTGAAGAATATCAAATATAAATTACATTTTGAGTTGTTTAACACTTTTTTTTGGTTACTACATGATTCCATATGTGCTATTTCGTAGTGTTGATGTCTTTACTATTATTCTACAATGTAGAAAATAGTCAAACAAATAAAGAAAAACCCATGAATGAGTAGGTGTTCTAAAACTCTTGACCGGTAGTGTATAGATATTTGATGAAACATTGACTTTGGCCTTCACTGTCACACCCTGACCTGAGTATTCTTTGTTTTCTTTATATATTTGGGTTATTTAGGTTTTGGTTTTGTAGGTTTATGGGGTTGTTAATCATCTAGGTGTTTATATATGTGTATGGTTGCCTAGATTGGTTCTCAATTAGAGGCAGGTGTTTATCGTTGTCTCTGATTGGGAACCATATTTAGGCAGCCATCTTCTTTAGGTATTGTCTATGTCTAGTTGTCTAGTCTAGTTGCCTGTGTATGCACATTTATAGTAGAGCGTCACGGTCATTTTGTATAGTTTGTTTAAGTGTTTTTTCGTCTTATTAAAGAATGTGTTCATATCACACTGCGCCTGGGTCTCCTCCAATACGACGACCGTGACATTCACTGCTAAAGCCCACAGAAACATGTTGAATAACACATTCATAAACAGCTAAAAAAAAAGTTAACTAAAATAATGAATAAGGAAACAAGTTATGAAGTGTCTGTCTTGTATCTGTCAGATATAACAAAACTTAGGGGATAAAAATGTGTGTGGCGCATTTGTCCCAGATTTGACACCCTCACACATGTTTACAGACGCACCATTGAGAGCATCCTGTCAGGCCGTGTCACCGCCTGGTACACAGCCGCAGGGCTCTCCAGAGGGTGGTGCGGTCAGCCCAACACATCACCGGGAGCACACTGCCTGCCCTTCAGGACGTCTACAACACCCGGTGTCACAGGAAGGCCAAGAAGATCATCAAGGACCTCAGCCAACCGAGCCACGGCCTGTTCACCCCGCTACCATCCAGAAAGCGAGGTCAGTACAGGTGCATCAAAGCAGGGACCGAGAGACTGAAAAACAGCTTCTATCTCAAGGCCATCAGACTGTTAAATAGCCATCACTAACTGGCCTCCACCCAGTACCTTGCCCTGAACTTAGTCACTGTCACTAGCCGGGTACCACCCGTTAGTCATCCCTGCACCTTAGAGACTGCTGCCCTTTGTACATAGACATGGAACACTGGTCACTTTAATAATGTTTACATACTGTTTTACCCACAATGGAAATAAGTCAGATATTGTGTGTATATGATTTAACAATGAAATAAGTTCTAGATTTAACAATGGTTCTGTATTGTGTGTTATCCATGATTTAACATTCAGAGTAGGTTATCCTCCATGATTTAACAATGGAAATAAGTTATCCTCATGATTTAACAATGGAAATAAGTCCCAGACTGTATTGTGTGTTATCCTCCATGATTTAACAATGTTATCCTCCATGAAACAAGTCCCAGACTGTATTGTGTGTTATCCTCCATGATTTAACAATGGAAATAAGTCCCAGACTGTATTGTGTGTTATCCTCCATGATTTAACAATGGAAATAAGTCCCAGACTGTATTGTGACTGTATTGTGTGTTATCCTGTTATCCTCCATGATTTAACAATGGAAATAAGTCCCAGACTGTATTGTGTTATCCTCCATGATTTAACAATGGAAATAAGTCCCAGACTGTATTGTGTGTTATCCTCCATGATTTAACAATGGAAATAAGTCCCAGACTGTATTGTGTGTTATCCTCCATGATTTAACAATGGAAATAAGTCCCAGACTGTATTGTGTGTTATCCTCCATGATTTAACAATGGAAATAAGTCAGACTGTATTGTGTGTTATCCTCCATGATTTAACAATGGAAATAAGTCCCAGACTGTATTGTGTGTTATCCTCCATGATTTAACAATGGAAAAATAAGTCCAGATTTAACTGTATTGTGTGTTATCCTCCATGATTTAACAATGTAAATAAGTCAGATTTAACAATGGAAATATTGTGTGTTATCCTCCATGATTTAACAATGGAAATAAGTCAGACTGTATTGTGTGTTATCCTCCATGATTTAACAATGGAAATAAGTCCCAGACTGTATTGTTGTTATCCTCCATGATTTAACAATACATTTTTCAACTGTATATATATATATATATATAGGTAACCCAGTCAGTGTTTTTTTCTTGCTTCAATAGAGTGACAAGGAACATGCAAATATTTTCAGGTGAGTGTAGCTGGTGCATGAAGTCAGGCGCAGGAGAGCTGTATATATATATAAAATGAGTGTTTTTTTGTTGCTTCAATGAGCAACATGCAAATATTTTCAGGTGAGTTACTCAAAAATAAAGGCACGAGGTAACAAATACACTTGACCAAATACAAACGGTAAATATATTACGGCACGGGTGAAAACAGCACCGAAAAACCAGCTATCATGTACCGAAATGGACATTTATTTTATTATTATTTTTATTTTATTTCAACTTTATTTAACCAGGTAGGCTAGTTGAGAACAAGTTCTCATTTGTAACTGCGACCTGGCCAAGATAAAGCATAGCAGTGTGAACAGACAACACAGTTACACATTGAGTAAACAATAAACAAGTCAATAACACAGTAGAAAAAAAGGGGAGTCTATATACATTGTGTGCAAAAGGCATGAGGAGGTAGGCAAATAATTACAATTTTGAAGATTAACACTGGAGTGATAAATGATCAGATGGTCATGTACAGGTAGAGATATTGATGAGCAGAAAAGTAAATAGATAAAAACAGTATGGAGATGAGGTAGGTAAAATTGGTGGGCTATTTACCGATAAGACTATGTACAGCTGTAGCGATCAGTCGCTGCTCAGATATCAGATGTTGAATTTGGTGCGGGAGATAAAAGTATCAAACTTCAGCGATTTCTGCAAGCGACAATCACGCACAAAAAACATGGGGGAAACAGAGGGTTAAATACATGAACATGTAATTGGAGAATGAAAACCAGGTGTGTAGAAAACAAAGACAGAACCAATGGAAAATGAAAGGCGGATCAGCGATGGCTAGAATACCGGTGACGGGTGACCGCCGAACGCCGCCCGAACAAGGAGAGAGACCGACTTCGGCGGAAGTCGTGACAACAATAGTTTTCCATCCCTGGAAATACAATAGTGCAATACATTCAGCAGAAAATTTCTTCATTTTCTTCAGATCACAACAGAGGTGCAATGCTATTTGGCTGGCAGCCACACAAGTAAACGAGTTTACAATAAAAAGCAAGGTTTGCATGGACATCATATTTCATATTTCAGAGCGCTGTCTACTGATAGAATGCCCATTCATGAAATGTCATCCAAGTAGAGAAGTTCAACTGAAGCACAAAATTAGTCTGATGCCGAACCAGAAATGAACAACAAGAAGCATTTTACATCTGCGCGTACAAAACACAGCAAGATATTTCTTCTTATGTCTTATGAAGAACTATGTGTTAATGCGACATCATACGTCTGGATATACCACCCCAACTCTATTCCATATTGGTAACATGTTAAGTTTGTAGTTCACAATGTTCACGTTTTACAGACCATTGTGACGATGTCCTTGTCTGGATCCTCTCATGTAGATAAAGGCGGCTTTAACAAGCCCCATGTTATGGAATACCTTTGCCAAGCGATCGGTACATATTGAAAGTCAATGGAAGTAAGTGATTGGTAAAGGTAACTGGAAATGGACTTGTAATAACGGTCTGTGTTTCTTCGGTCCAGAGGGAGCAGGCACTTGGCGTCACGCCACCAGGGACAAGACCTGTGTCTGTCTTTGCTCTCTGGAGCAGGGTGCCTTTGAATGTAGTGAATCCTGGTCTGTCAGTGACGGCTGGCGTTTGGTGGGAAGCAGACCCGGTGGCGAGCGGAGGTGTAACTGACAAGACATTGTCTGTCCTTTCGGGTTTTGAAGTAGACTCTACCTGATGAAGTCATGTTAGGATATGTCAGTTGTCCAATGGGAGCGTTAAGGTTCAGATGCCAAGCTTATGGTCATGTTGCAGCAGTGTGTCGGAGGGAGATTCCAGACATTTGAGAAGTGTGCCGGAGGACATGGGACAAAGGAATGTGTAGAATTGGTGTAACAACTGTGTCAATTGTGCAGTGGTGTAAAGTACTTAATTAGAAATACTTTAAAGTACTATTTAAGTCGTTTTTGAGGGTATCTGTACTTTACTTTAATATTTATATTTTTTTTTACGACTTGGACTTTTACTTAGCTACATTCCTAAAGAAAGTTCTGTACTTTTTACTTCATACTTTTTCCCTGACACCCACAATTACTTGTTACATTTTTGAATGCTTAGCAGGACAGGAAAATGGTCCAATGCACACACTTATCAAGAGAACATCCCTGGTCATCCCTACTGCCTCTGATCTGGAGGACTCACTAAACAGAGAACATCCCTGGTCATCCCTACTGCCTCTGATCTGGAGGACTCACTAAACAGAGAACATCCCTGGTCGTCCCTACAGCCTCTTATCTGGAGGATTCACTAAACAGAGAACATCCCTGGTCGTCCCTACAGCCTCTGATCTGTCAGACTCACTAAACAGAGAACATCCCTGGTCATCCCTACAGCCTCTGATCTGGAGGACTCACTAAACAGAGAACATCCCTGGTCATCCCTACAGCCTCTGATCTGGAGGACTCACTAAACAGAGAACATCCCTGGTCATCCCTACAGCCTCTGATCTGGAGGACTCACTAAACAGAGAACATCCCTGGTCATCCCTACAGCCTCTGATCTGGAGGACTCACTAAACAGAGAACATCCCTGGTCATCCCTACTGCCTCTGATCTGGAGGACTCACTAAACAGAGAACATCCCTGGTCATCCCTACTGCCTCTGATCTGGCAGACTGACTAAACAGAGAACATCCCTGGTCATCCCTACAGCCTCTGATCTGGAGGACTCACAAAACAGAGAACATCCCTGGTCATCCCTACTGCCTCTGATCTGGCAGACTGACTAAACAGAGAACATCCCTGGTCATCCCTACAAAGCTTACATTCTTAATTAGCCAACTACATAATTGAAACAATATTTTGTTTGTCTGTCAATATCACAAGTGTCGGTCAAGGCATCTAGTAAGTGATCAGTTAAATATGGGTTAAGTGAGCATTCACCAGAAGCTGTAGGGAGACCATACATATGTTTTGGAATTGAGTTATTTCTTTCTGGTCAAAAGTGCTGAATCTGAAGGTGTAGGAGGACTCACAAAACAGAGAACATCCCTGGTCGTCCCTACAGCCTCTGATCTGGAGGACTCACTAAACAGAGAACATCCCTGGTCGTCCCTACTGCCTCTGATCTGGAGGACTCACTAAACAGAGAACATCCCTGGTCATCCCTACTGCCTCTGATCTGGAGGATTCACTAAACAGAGAACATCCCTGGTCGTCCCTACAGCCTCTGATCTGGAGGACTCACTAATCACACATCCTTTATTTCTAAATGATGTCTGAGTGTTGGAGTGTGCCCCTGGATAGCCATAAATAAATAAAAAAACAAGAAAATCATGCCGTCTGGTTTGCTTAATATAAGGAATGTGTAAGGGTTGTCGTCGGTGGAAGAAGGAGAGGACCAAAGCGCAGCGTTGTTTATGTTCATCTTTTTAATAAGAAACTGAACACTTCAAAAATACAAAACAAAGTGACAACCGAAACAGTTCTATCTGGTGCAGACACACAAAGACTGAAAATAACCACCCACAAACCACACAGGAAAACAGGCTACCTAAATATGGTCCTCACGACAACGATTGACACGCTGCCTCTGATTGAGAACCATACCAGGCCAAACACAGAAATAAAAAATCATAGAAAAACTAACATAGACAACCCACCCCAACTTACACCCTGACCATACTAAAACAAAAGACAAAACAAAGGAAGTAAGGCCAGAACGTGACAAAATGTGAAACAATTTATACTTTGACTTTTGATACTTAAGTATATTTAAAACCATATACTTCTAGACTTTTACTCAAGTAGTATTTTACTGGGTGACATTCACTTTTGCTTGAATCATTTTCTATCAGGGTATCTTTACTTTTACTCAAGTATGACAATTGTATACATTTTCACTACTGCAATTGTGGGGGGGGGGGGTGCATATTGCTGGGGATCAGAAGTGTCCGGTGTGAGAGAGACGATCCTCCTCCCCATCCTGGGGGGGGGGTAATGCATTTGCGTCCTCTACCCGTGAGGTTTTCAACTGTTCCATATCTTTTGGATTTTTTAATAATTGCCCTGATAGTGCTCAGTGGTATATTCAATGGTTTGTGGATCTTCTTGTAGCCATTTCCAGATTTATGAAGGTCTACGACCATCTGTCCCCTTTTGAACAGCCAGTTCTGTTCTTTTCTTCATGGTGTTGGATGACAAAGGGATATTGCATGCGTGTTACCTCATTTTTATACCCGAGTGAAAAAGGAAGTGATGGTTCCTTAATGTATTTATTTTTTTACCTTTATTTTACTAGGCAAGTCAGTTAAGAACAAATTCTTATTTTCAATGACAGCCTAGGAACAGTGGGTTAACTGCCTGTTCAGGGGCAGAATGACAGATTTGTACCTTGTCACCTCGGGGATTCTAACTTGCAACCTTTCAGTTACTAGTCCAACGCTCTAACCACTAGGCTACTCTGCCGCCCCTTAACACTTAGATAAACTTAAATAAGTGGAACTTAATTCCTGGTTTAATTTTGGTAGATGTTATTTACAATAATTTTTAAGGGTGCCATTAATTGCAAAACCTTGATTTGGAGGACATTGATTTTTAATTAAATCAATAAATTATTTTGTTGGGTTCCATTGAAACATTAATAAAGTTGTCACATTCTGACAATGGTTCCTTTATTATGTTTATTATGTTTATTATGTGGTATGTAATAGTGGTATATAGATGTTAGTTGGGGGTATGTAATATTGGTATATAGTTAGTGGTATGTAATAGTGGTATATAGATGTTAGTTGGGGGTATGTAATATTGGTATATAGTTAGTGGTATGTAATAGTGGTATATAGATGTTAGTTGGGGGTATGTAATATTGGTATATAGTTAGTGGTATGTAATAGTGGTATATAGATGTTAGTTGGGGGTATGTGATATTGGTATATAGTTAGTGGTATGTAATAGTGGTATATAGATGTTAGTTGGGGGTATGTAATATTGGTATATAGTTAGTGGTATGTAATAGTGGTATATAGATGTTAGTTGGGGGTATGTAATATTGGTATATAGTTAGTGGTATGTAATAGTGGTATATAGATGTTAGTTGGGGGTATGTAATATTGGTATATAGTTAGTGGTATGTATTAGTGGTATATAGATGTTATTTGGGGGTATGTAATATTGGTATATAGTTAGTGGTATGTAATAGTGGTATATAGATGTTAGTTGGGGGTATGTAATATTGGTATATAGTTAGTGGTATGCAATAGTGGTATATAGATGTTAGTTGGGGGTATGTAATATTGGTATATAGTTAGTGGAGTGTAATAGTGGTATATAGATGTTAGTTGTTGGTATGTAATATTGGTATATAGTTAGTGGTATGTAATAGTGGTATATAGATGTTAGTTGGGGGTATGTAATATTGGTATATAGTTAGTGGTATGTAATAGTGGTTTATAGATGTTAGTTGGTGGTATGTAATATTGGTATATAGTTAGTGGTATGTAATAGTGGTATATAGATGTTAGTTGGGGGTATGTAATATTGGTATATAGTTAGTGGTATGTAATAGTGGTATATAGATGTTAGTTGGGGGTATGTAATATTGGTATATAGTTAGTGGTATGTAATAGTGGTATATAGATGTTAGTTGGTGGTATGTAATATTGGTATATAGTTAGTGGTATGTAATAGTGGTATATAGATGTTAGTTGGTATAATATTGGTATATAGTTAGTGGTATGTAATAGTGGTATATAGATGTTAGTTGGTGGTATGTAATATTGGTATATAGTTAGTGGTATGTAATAGTGGTATATAGATGTTAGTTGGGGGTATGTAATATTGGTATATAGTTAGTGGTATGTAATAGTGGTATATAGATGGTGGTATGTAATAGTGGTATGTAAGAGTGGTATATAGTTAGTGGTATGTAATAGTGGTATATAGATGGTAGTTGGTTGTACGTGATAGTGGTATATAGATGGTGGTATGTAATAGTGGTATATAGATGGTGGTATGTAAAAATGGTATATAGATGGTAGTTGGTGGTATGTAATAGTGGTATATAGATGGTAGTTGGTGGTATGTAATTGTGGTATATAGATGGTGGTGTGTAATAGTGGTATATAGCTGGTGGTGTGTAATAGTGGTATATAGATGGTGGTGTGTAATAGTGGTAAATAGATGGTGATATGTAATAGTGGTATATATATAGTGGTGTGTAATAGTGGTATATAGGTGTTCGTTGGTAGTGTGTAATAGTGGTATATAGACAGTGGTGTGTAATAGTGGTATATAGGTGTTCGTTGGTAGTGTGTAA
>NW_027008487.1:43739-95132 GCF_036934945.1 Oncorhynchus masou masou | reverse complement strand
CATGGTACTACATCATCATCATCTAATAGTTTAGTCTGGTCATGGTACTACATCATCATCTAATAGTTTAGTCTGGTCATGGTACTACATCATCATCTAATAGTTTAATCTGGTCATGGTACTACATCATCATCATCTAATAGTTTAGTCTGGTCATGGTACTACATCATCATCATCTAATAGTTTAGTCTGGTCATGGTACTACATCATCAACATCTAATAGTTTAGTCTGGTCATGGTACTACATCATCATCTAATAGTTTAGTCTGTTCATGGTACTACATCATCATCTAATAGTTTAGTCTGGTCATGGTACTACATCATCATCTAATAGTTTAGTCTGGTCATGGTACTACATCATCATCATCTAATAGTTTAGTCTGGTCATGGTACTACATCATCATCTAATAGCTTAGTCTGGTCATGGTACTACATCATCATCTAATAGTTTAGTCTGGTCATGGTACTACATCATCATCTCATAGTTTAGTCTGGTCATGGTACTACATCATCATCATCTAATAGTTTAGTCTGGTCATGGTACTACACCATCATCTAATAGTTTAGTCTGGTCATGGTACTATCATCAACATCTAATAGTTTAGTCTGGTCATGGTACTACAACATCTAATAGTTTAGTCTGGTCATGGTACTACATCATATCAAATATTCAGTCTGGTCATGGTACTACATCATCATCTAATAGTTTAGTCTGGTCATGGTACTACATCATCATCTAATAGTTTAGTCTGGTCATGGTACTACATCATCATCTAATCATCATTTAGTCTAGTCATGGTACTACATCATCATCTAATAGTTTAGTCTGGTCATGGTACTACATCATCATCTAATAGTTTAGTCTGGTCATGGTACTATCATCATCATCTAATAGTTTAGTCTGGTCATGGTACTACATCATCATCTAATAGTTTAGTCTGGTCATGTGGTACTCATCATCTAATAGTTTAGTCTGGTCATGGTACTACATCATCATCTAATAGTTTAGTCTGGTCATGGTACTACATCATCATCAATAGTTTAGTCTGGTCATGGTACTACATCATCACATCATCTAATAGTTTAGTCTGGTCATGGTACTACATCATCATCTAATAGTTTAGTCTGGTCATGGTACTACATCATCATCTAATAGTTTAGTCTGGTCATGGTACTACATCATCATCTATAGTTTAGTCTGGTCATGGTACTACATCATCATCATCTAATAGTTTAGTCTGGTCATGGTACTACATCATCATCTAATAGTTTAGTCTGGTCATGGTACTACATCATCATCTAATAGTTTAGTCTGGTCATGGTACTACATCATCTCATAGTTTAGTCTGGTCATGGTACTACATCATCATCTAATAGTTTAGTCTGGTCAGGTACTACATCATCATCATCTAAATAGTTTAGTCTGGTCATGGTACTACATCATCATCTAATAGTTTAATCTGGTCAATACATCATATAATAGTTTAGTCTGGTCATGGTACTACATCATCATCTAATAGTTTAGTCTGGTCATGGTACTACATCATCATCTAATAGTTTAGTCTGGTCATTGGTACTACATCATCATCTAATAGTTTAGTCTGGTCATGGTACTACATCATCATCTAATAGTTTAGTCTGGTCATGGTACTACATCATCATCATCTAATAGTTTAGTCTGGTCATGGTACTACATCATCATCTAATAGTTTAGTCTGGTCATGGTACTACATCATCAACATCTAATAGTTTAGTCTGGTCATGGTACTACATCATCAATAGTTTAGTCTGGTCATGGTACTAATATCTAATAGTTTAGTCTGGTCATGGTACTACATCATCATCTAATAGTTTAGGTCTGGTCATGGTACTACATCATCATCTAATAGTTTAGTCTGGTCATGGTACTACATCACATCATCATCTAATAGTTTAATCTGGTCATGGTACTACATCATCATCATCTAATAGTTTAGTCTGGTCATGGTACTACATCATCATCTAATAGTTTAGTCTGGTCATGGTACTACATCATCATCTAATAGTTTAGTCTGGTCATGGTACTACATCATCATCATCTAATAGTTTAGTCTGGTCATGGTACTACATCATCATCAATCTGGTCATGGTAATCATCATCTAATAGTTTAGTCTGGTCATGGTACTACATCATCATCATCTAATAGTTTCTGTCATGGTACTACATCATCATCTAATAGTTTAGTCTGGTCATGGTACTATCATCATCTAATAGTTTAGTCTGGTCATGGTACTACATCATCATCTCTAATAGTTTAGTCTGGTCATGGTACTACATCATCATCTAATAGTTTAGTCTGGTCATGGTACTACATCATCATCATCTAATAGTTTAGTCTGGTCATGGTACTACATCATCATCTAATAGTTTAGTCATCATCTAATAGTTTAGTCTGGTCATGGTACTACATCATCATCATCTAATAGTTTAGTCTGGTCATGGTACTACATCATCATCTAATAGTTTAGTCTGGTCATGGTACTACATCATCATCTAATAGTTTAGTCTGGTCATGGTACTACATCATCATCTAATAGTTTAGTCTGGTCATGGTACTACATCATCATCTAATAGTTTAGTCTGGTCATGGTACTACATCATCATCTAATAGTTTAGTCTGGTACTACATCATCATCTAATAGTTTAGTCTACATCATCATCTAATAGTTTAGTCTGGTCATGGTACTACATCATCATCATCTAATAGTTTAGTCTGGTCATGGTACTACATAGTTTAGTCTGGTCATGGTACTACATCATCATCTAATAGTTTAGTCTGGTCATGGTACTACATCATCATCTAATAGTTTAGTCTGGTCATGGTACTACATCATCATCATAATAGTTTAGTCTGGTCATGGTACTACATCATCATCTAATAGTTTAGTCTGGTCATGGTACTACATCATCATCTAATAGTTTAGTCTGGTCATGGTACTACATCATCATCTAATAGTTTAGTCTGGTCATGGTACTACATCATCATCATCTAATAGTTTAGTCTGGTCATGGTACTACATCATCATCTAATAGTTTAGTCTGGTCATGGTACTACATCATCATCTAATAGTTTAGTCTGGTCATGGTACTACATCATCATCTAATAGTTTAGTCTGGTCATGGTACTACATCATCATCTAATAGTTTAGTCTGGTCATGGTACTACATCATCATCATAATAGTTTAGTCTGGTCATGGTACTACATCATCATCTAATAGTTTAGTCTGGTCATGGTACTGTTTAGTCTGGTCATGGTACTACATCATCATCTAATAGTTTAGTCTGGTCATGGTACTACATCATCATCTAATAGTTTAGTCTGGTCATGGTACTACATCATCATCTAATAGTTTAGTCTGGTCATGGTACTACATCATCATCTAATAGTTTAGTCTGGTCATGGTACTACATCATCATCTAATAGTTTAGTCTGGTCATGGTACTACATCATCATCTAATAGTTTAGTCTGGTCATGGTACTACATCATCTAATAGTTTAGTCTGGTCATGGTACTACATCATCATCATAAATAGTTTAGTCTGGTCATGGTACTACATCATCATCTAATAGTTTAGTCTGGTCATGGTACTACATCATCATCTAATAGTTTAGTCTGGTCATGGTACTACATCATCATCTAATAGTTTAGTCTGGTCATGGTACTACATCATCATCTAATAGTTTAGTCTGGTCATGGTACTACATCATCATCTAATAGTTTAGTCTGGTCATGGTACTACATCATCATCTAATAGTTTAGTCTGGTCATGGTACTACATCATCATCATCTAATAGTTTAGTCTGGTCATGGTACTACATCATCATCTAATAGTTTAGTCTGGTCATGGTACTACATCATCATCTAATAGTTTAGTCTGGTCATGGTACTACATCATCATCATCAAATAGTTTAGTCTGGTCATGGTACTACATCATCATCTAATAGTTTAGTCTGGTCATGGTACTACATCATCATCTAATAGTTTAGTCTGGTCATGGTACTACATCATCATCTAATAGTTTAGTCTGGTCATGGTACTACATCATCATCTAATAGTTTAGTCTGGTCATGGTACTACATCATCATCTCTCTAATAGTTTAGTCTGGTCATGGTACTACATCATCATCATAATAGTTTAGTCTGGTCATGGTACTACATCATCATCTAATAGTTTAGTCTGGTCATGGTACTACATCATCATCAATAGTTTAGTCTGGTCAATAGTTTAGTCTGGTCATGGTACTACATCATCATCTAATAGTTTAGTCTGGTCATGGTACTACATCATCATCATAATAGTTTAGTCTGGTCATGGTACTACATCATCATCATCTAATAGTTTAGTCTGGTCATGGTACTACATCATCATCTAATAGTTTAGTCTGGTCTACATCATCATCTAATAGTTTAGTCTGGTCATGGTACTACATCATCATCTAATAGTTTAGTCTGGTCATGGTACTACATCATCATCTAATAGTTTAGTCTGGTCATGGTACTACATCATCATCTAATAGTTTAGTCTGGTCATGGTACTACATCATCATCTAATAGTTTAGTCTGGTCATGGTACTACATCATCATCTAATAGTTTAGTCTGGTCATGGTACTACATCATCATCATCAAATAGTTTAGTCTGGTCATGGTACTACATCATCATCTAATAGTTTAGTCTGGTCATGGTACTACATCATCATCTAATAGTTTAGTCTGGTCATGGTACTACATCATCATCTAATAGTTTAGTCTGGTCATGGTACTACATCATCATCTAATAGTTTAGTCTGGTCATGGTACTACATCATCATCTAATAGTTTAGTCTGGTCATGGTACTACATCATCATCTAATAGTTTAGTCTGGTCAATAGTTTAGTCTGGTCATGGTACTACATCATCATCTAATAGTTTAGTCTGGTCATGGTACTACATCATCATCTAATAGTTTAGTCTGGTCATGGTACTACATCATCATCTAATAGTTTAGTCTGGTCATGGTACTACATATCATCATCTAATAGTTTAGTCTGGTCATGGTACTACATCATCATCTAATAGTTTAGTCTGGTCATGGTACTACATCATCATCTAATAGTTTAGTCTGGTCATGGTACTACATCATCATCTAATAGTTTAGTCTGGTCATGGTACTACATCATCATCATCTAATAGTTTAGTCTGGTCATGGTACTACATCATCATCATCTAATAGTTTAGTCTGGTCATGGTACTACATCATCATCTAATAGTTTAGTCTGGTCATGGTACTACATCATCATCTAATAGTTTAGTCTGGTCATGGTGGTCATCTAATAGTTTAGTCTGGTCATCACATCATCTAATAGTTTAGTCTGGTCATGGTACTACATCATCATCATAGTTTAGTCTGGTCATGGTATACATCATCATCTAATAGTTTAGTCTGGTCATGGTACTACATCATCATCTAATAGTTTAGTCTGGTCATGGTACTACATCATCATCTAATAGTTTAGTCTGGTCATGGTACTAGTTTATCATCTAATAGTTTAGTCTGGTCATGGTACTACATCATCATCTAATAGTTTAGTCTGGTCATGGTACTACATCATCATCTAATAGTTTAGTCTGGTCATGGTACTACATCATCATCATCTAATAGTTTAGTCTGGTCATGGTACTACATCATCATCTAATAGTTTAGTCTGGTCATGGTACTACATCATCATCTATCTAATAGTTTAGTCTGGTCATGGTACTACATCATCATCATCAATAGTTTAGTCTGGTCATGGTACACATCATCAATAGTTTAGTCTGGTCATGGTACTACATCATCATCTAATAGTTTAGTCTGGTCATGGTACTACATCATCATCTAATAGTTTAGTCTGGTCATGGTACTACATCATCATCATCTAATAGTTTCTGGTCATGTACTGTTTAGTCATGGTACTACATCATCATCTAATAGTTTAGTCTGGTCATGGTACTACATCATCATCTAATAGTTTAGTCTGGTCATGGTACTACATCATCATCATCTAATAGTTTAGTCTGGTCATGGTACTACATCATCATCTAATAGTTTAGTCTGGTCATGGTACTACATCATCATCTAATAGTTTAGTCTGGTCATGGTACTACATCATCATCATCAAATAGTTTAGTCTGGTCATGGTACTACATCATCATCATAGTTTAGTCTAATAGTTTCATCTAATAGTTTAGTCTGGTCATGGTACTACATCATCATCTAATAGTTTAGTCTGGTCATGGTACTACATCATCATCTAATAGTTTAGTCTGGTCATGGTACTACATCATCATCTAATAGTTTAGTCTGGTCATGGTACTACATCATCATCTAATAGTTTAGTCTGGTCATGGTACTACATCATCATCTAATAGTTTAGTCTGGTCATGGTACTACATCATCATCTAATAGTTTAGTCTGGTCATGGTACTACATCATCTCATCTAATAGTTTAGTCTGGTCATGGTACTACATCATCATCTAATAGTTTAGTCTGGTCATGGTACTACATCATCATCTAATAGTTTAGTCTGGTCATGGTACTACATCATCATCTAATAGTTTAGTCTGGTCATGGTACTACATCATCATCTAATAGTTTAGTCTGGTCATGGTACTACATCATCATCATCTAATAGTTTAGTCTGGTCATGGTACTACATCATCATCATCAATCATATAGTTTAGTCTGGTCATGGTACTACATCATCATCTAATAGTTTAGTCTGGTCATGGTACTACATCATCATCATCTAATAGTTTAGTCTGGTCATGGTACTACATCATCATCTCAATAGTTTAGTCTGGTCATGGTACTACATCATCATCATCTAATAGTTTAGTCTGGTCATGGTACTACATCATCATCTAATAGTTTAGTCTGGTCATGGTACTACATCATCATCATAATAGTTTAGTCTGGTCATGGTACTACATCATCATCATCTAATAGTTTAGTCTGGTCATGGTACTACATCATCATCATCTAATAGTTTAGTCTGGTCATGGTACTACATCATCATCTAATAGTTTAGTCTGGTCATGGTACTACATCATCATCAAATAGTTTAGTCTGGTCATGGTACTACATCATCATCTAATAGTTTAGTCTGGTCATGGTACTACATCATCATCTAATAGTTTAGTCTGGTCATGGTACTACATCATCATCTAATAGTTTAGTCTGGTCATGGTACTATCATCATCTAATAGTTTAGTCTGGTCACTACATCATCATCTAATAGTTTAGTCTGGTCATGGTACTACATCATCATCATCAATAGTTTAGTCTGGTCATGGTACTACATCATCATCTAATAGTTTAGTCTGGTCATGGTACTACATCATCATCTAATAGTTTAGTCTGGTCAATAGTTTAGTCTGGTCATGGTACTACATCATCATCATCTAATAGTTTAGTCTGGTCATGGTACTACATCATCATCTAATAGTTTAGTCTGGTCATGGTACTACATCATCATCTAATAGTTTAGTCTGGTCATGGTACTACATCATCATCATCTAATAGTTTAGTCTGGTCATGGTACTACATCATCATCATCAAATAGTTTAGTCTGGTCATGGTACTACATCATCATCATCTAATAGTTTCGTCTGGTCATGGTACTACATCATCATCTAATAGTTTAGTCTGGTCATGGTACTACATCATCATCATCAAATAGTTTAGTCTGGTCATGGTACTACATCATCATCATCTAATAGTTTCGTCTGGTCATGGTACTACATCATCATCATCTAATAGTTTAGTCTGGTCATGGTACTACATCATCATCTAATAGTTTAGTCTGGTCATGGTACTACATCATCATCTAATAGTTTAGTCTGGTCATGGTACTACATCATCATCATCTGGTCAATACATCATCATCTAATAGTTTAGTCTGGTCATGGTACTACATCATCATCTAATAGTTTAGTCTGGTCATGGTACTACATCATCATCATGGTACTCAATAGTTTAGTCTGGTCATGGTCTGGTTTAGTCTGGTCATGGTACTACATCATCATCTAATAGTTTAGTCTGGTCATGGTACTACATCATCATCTAATAGTTTAGTCTGGTCATGGTACTACATCATCATCTAATAGTTTAGTCTGGTCATGGTACTACATCATCATCTAATAGTTTAGTCTGGTCATGGTACTACATCATCATCTAATAGTTTAGTCTGGTCATGGTACTACATCATCATCTAATAGTTTAGTCTGGTCATGGTACTACATCATCATCATCTAATAGTTTAGTCTGGTCATGGTACTACATCATCATCTAATAGTTTAGTCTGGTCATGGTACTACATCATCATCTACATCATCATCTAATAGTTTAGTCTGGTCATGGTACTACATCATCATCTAATAGTTTAGTCTGGTCATGGTACTACATCATCATCTAATAGTTTAGTCTGGTCATGGTACTACATCATCATCATCTGGTCAATAGTTTAGTCTGGTCATGGTACTACATCATCATCTAATAGTTTAGTCTGGTCATGGTACTACATCATCATCTAATAGTTTAGTCTGGTCATGGTACGACATCATCATCTAATAGTTTAGTCTGGTCATGGTACTACATCATCATCTAATAGTTTAATCTGGTCATGGTACTACATCATCATCATCTAATAGTTCAGTCTGGTCATGGTACTACATCATCATCTAATAGTTTAGTCTGGTCATGGTACTACATCATCATCTAATAGTTTAGTCTGGTCATGGTAATGGTACTACATCATCATCTAATAGTTTAGTCTGGTCATGGTACTACATCATCATCATCAAATAGTTTAGTCTGGTCATGGTACTACATCATCATCTAATAGTTTAGTCTGGTCATGGTACTACATCATCATCATCTAATAGTTTAGTCTGGTCATGGTACTACATCATCAACATCTAATAGTTTAGTCTGGTCATGGTACTACATCATCATCTAATAGTTTAGTCTGGTAATGGTACTACATCATCATCTAATAGTTTAGTCTGGTCATGGTACTACATCATCATCTAATAGTTTAGTCTGGTCATGGTACTACATCATCATCTAATAGTTTAGTCTGGTCATGGTACTACATCATCATCATCTAATAGTTTAGTCTGGTCATGGTACTACATCATCATCTAATAGTTTAGTCTGGTCATGGTACTACATCATCATCTAATAGTTTAGTCTGGTCATGGTACTACATCATCATCTAATAGTTTAGTCTGGTCATGGTACTACATCATCATCATCTAATAGTTTAGTCTGGTCATGGTACTACATCATCATCTAATAGTTTAGTCTGGTCATGGTACTACATCATCATCTAATAGTTTAGTCTGGTCATGGTACTACATCATCATCTAATAGTTTAGTCTGGTCATGGTACTACATCATCATCATCTAATAGTTTAGTCTGGTCATGGTACTACATCATCATCTAATAGTTTAGTCTGGTCATGGTACTACATCATCATCTAATAGTTTAGTCTGGTCATGGTACTACATCATCATCATCTAATAGTTTAGTCTGGTCATGGTACTACATCATCATCTAATAGTTTAGTCTGGTCATGGTACTACATAGTCTAATAGTTTAGTCTGGTCATGGTACGACATCATCATCTAATAGTTTAGTCTGGTCATGGTACTACATCATCATCTAATAGTTTAGTCTGGTCATGGTACTACATCATCATCTAATAGTTTAGTCTGGTCATGGTACTACATCATCATCTAATAGTTTAGTCAGGTAATGGTACTACATCATCATCTAATAGTTTAGTCTGGTCATGGTACTACATCATCATCATCAAATAGTTTAGTCTGGTCATGGTACTACATCATCATCTAATAGTTTAGTCTGGTCATGGTACTACATCATCATCATCTAATAGTTTAGTCTGGTCATGGTACTACATCATCATCTAATCTAATAGTTTAGTCTGGTCATGGTACTACATCATCATCTAATAGTTTAGTCTGGTCATGGTACTACACATCATCATCTAATAGTTTAGTCTGGTCATGGTACTACATCATCATCATCTAATAGTTTAGTCTGGTCATGGTACTACATCATCATCATCAAATAGTTTAGTCTGGTCATGGTACTACATCATCATCATCTAATAGTTTATCATCATCTAAATAGTCTGGTCATGGTACTACATCATCATCTAATAGTTTAGTCTGGTCATGGTACTACATCATCATCATCAAATAGTTTAGTCTGGTCATGGTACTACATCATCATCATCTAATAGTTTAGTCTGGTCATGGTACTACATCATCATCTATCTAATAGTTTAGTCTGGTCATGGTACTACATCATCATCTAATAGTTTAGTCTGGTCATGGTACTACATCATCATCTAATAGTTTAGTCTGGTCATGGTACTACATCATCATCATCATCATCTAAATAGTTTAGTCTGGTCATGGTACTACATCATCATCTAATAGTTTAGTCTGGTCATGGTACTACATCATCATCATCTAATAGTTTAGTCTGGTCATGGTACTACATCATCATCTAATAGTTTAGTCTGGTCATGGTACTACATCATCATCTAATAGTTTAGTCTGGTCATGGTACTACATCATCATCATCAATAGTTTAGTCTGGTCATGGTACTACATCATCATCTAATAGTTTAGTCTGGTCATGGTACTACATCATCATCTAATAGTTTATCATCATCTAATAGTTTAGTCTGGTCATGGTACTACATCATCATCATCTAATAGTTTAGTCTGGTCATGGTACTACATCATCATCTAATAGTTTAGTCTGGTCATGGTACTACATCATCATCTAATAGTTTAGTCTGGTCATGGTACTACATCATCATCATCTAATAGTTTAGTCTGGTCATGGTACTACATCATCATCATCAAATAGTTTAGTCTGGTCATGGTACTACATCATCATCATCTAATAGTTTCGTCTGGTCATGGTACTACATCATCATCTAATAGTTTAGTCTGGTCATGGTACTACATCATCATCATCAAATAGTTTAGTCTGGTCATGGTACTACATCATCATCATCTAATAGTTTAGTCTGGTCATGGTACTACATCATCATCTAATAGTTTAGTCTGGTCATGGTACTACATCATCATCTAATAGTTTAGTCTGGTCATGGTACTACATCATCATCTAATAGTTTAGTCTGGTCATGGTACTACATCATCATCTAATAGTTTAGTCTGGTCATGGTACTACATCATCATCTAATAGTTTAGTCTGGTCATGGTACTACATCATCATCTAATAGTTTAGTCTGGTCATGGTACTACATCATCTAATAGTTTCGTCTGGTCATGGTACGACATCATCTCATAGTTTAGTCTGGTCATGGTACTACATCATCATCGAATAGTTTAGTCTGGTCATGGTACTACATCATCATCTAATAGTTTAGTCTGGTCATGGTACTACATCATCATCGAATAGTTTAGTCTGGTCATGGTACTACATCATCATCTGAATAATAGTTT
Organism: Oncorhynchus masou masou; assembly: GCF_036934945.1. NCBI lineage: Eukaryota > Metazoa > Chordata > Actinopteri > Salmoniformes > Salmonidae > Oncorhynchus > Oncorhynchus masou. The sequence continues at coordinate 83,558 of NW_027008487.1, read as the reverse complement.
AGTCTGGTCATGGTACTACATCATCATCTAATAGTTTAGTCTGGTCATGGTACTACATCATCATCTAATAGTTTAGTCTGGTCATGGTACTACATCATCATCATCTAATAGTTTAGTCTGGTCATGGTACTACATCATCATCTAATAGTTTAGTCTGGTCATGGTACGACATAGTCTAATAGTTTAGTCTGGTCATGGTACGACATCATCATCTAATAGTTTAGTCTGGTCATGGTACTACATCATCATCTAATAGTTTAATCTGGTCATGGTACTACATCATCATCATCTAATAGTTCAGTCTGGTCATGGTACTACATCATCATCTAATAGTTTAGTCTGGTCATGGTACTACATCATCATCTAATAGTTTAGTCAGGTAATGGTACTACATCATCATCTAATAGTTTAGTCTGGTCATGGTACTACATCATCATCATCAATAGTTTAGTCTGGTCATGGTACTACATCATCATCTAATAGTTTAGTCTGGTCATGGTACTACATCATCATCATCTAATAGTTTAGTCTGGTCATGGTACTACATCATCATCATCTAATAGTTTAGTCTGGTCATGGTACTACATCATCATCTAATAGTTTAGTCTGGTCATGGTACTACATCATCATCTAATAGTTTAGTCTGGTCATGGTACTACATCATCATCATCTAATAGTTTAGTCTGGTCATGGTACTACATCATCATCATCAAATAGTTTAGTCTGGTCATGGTACTACATCATCATCTGGTCATGGTATCTAATAGTTCATCTAATAGTTTAGGGTCATGGTACTACATCATCATCATCTAATAGTTTATGGTACTACATCATCATCATCTAATAGTTTAGTCTGGTCATGGTACTACATCATCATCTAATAGTTTAGTCTGGTAATGGTACTACATCATCATCTAATAGTTTAGTCTGGTCATGGTACTACATCATCATCATCTAATAGTTTAGTCTGGTCATGGTACTACATCATCATCTAATAGTTTAGTCTGGTCATGGTACTACATCATCATCATCTAATAGTTCAGTCTGGTCATGGTACTACATCATCATCTAATAGTTTAGTCTGGTCATGGTACTACATCATCATCTAATAGTTTAGTCTGGTCATGGTACTACATCATCATCTAATAGTTTAGTCTGGTCATGGTACTACATCATCATCATCAAATAGTTTAGTCTGGTCATGGTACTACATCATCATCTAATAGTTTAGTCTGGTCATGGTACTACATCATCATCATCTAATAGTTTAGTCTGGTCATGGTACTACATCATCATCATCTAATAGTTTAGTCTGGTCATGGTACTACATCATCATCTAATAGTTTAGTCTGGTAATGGTACTACATCATCATCTAATAGTTTAGTCTGGTCATGGTACTACATCATCATCATCTAATAGTTTAGTCTGGTCATGGTACTACATCATCATCATCAAATAGTTTAGTCTGGTCATGGTACTACATCATCATCATCTAATAGTTTAGTCTGGTCATGGTACTACATCATCATCATCAAATAGTTTAGTCTGGTCATGGTACTACATCATCATCATCTAATAGTTTCGTCTGGTCATGGTACTACATCATCATCTAATAGTTTAGTCTGGTCATGGTACTACATCATCATCATCAAATAGTTTAGTCTGGTCATGGTACTACATCATCATCATCTAATAGTTTCGTCTGGTCATGGTACTACATCATCATCATCTAATAGTTTAGTCTGGTCATGGTACTACATCATCATCTAATAGTTTAGTCTGGTAATGGTACTACATCATCATCTAATAGTTTAGTCTGGTCATGGTACTACATCATCATCATCTAATAGTTTAGTCTGGTCATGGTACTACATCATCATCTAATAGTTTAGTCTGGTCATGGTACTACATCATCATCATCTAATAGTTCAGTCTGGTCATGGTACTACATCATCATCTAATAGTTTAGTCTGGTCATGGTACTACATCATCATCTAATAGTTTAGTCAGGTAATGGTACTACATCATCATCTAATAGTTTAGTCTGGTCATGGTACTACATCATCATCATCAAATAGTTTAGTCTGGTCATGGTACTACATCATCATCTAATAGTTTAGTCTGGTCATGGTACTACATCATCATCATCTAATAGTTTAGTCTGGTCATGGTACTACATCATCATCATCTAATAGTTTAGTCTGGTCATGGTACTACATCATCATCTAATAGTTTAGTCTGGTAATGGTACTACATCATCATCTAATAGTTTAGTCTGGTCATGGTACTACATCATCATCATCTAATAGTTTAGTCTGGTCATGGTACTACATCATCATCATCAAATAGTTTAGTCTGGTCATGGTACTACATCATCATCATCTAATAGTTTCGTCTGGTCATGGTACTACATCATCATCTAATAGTTTAGTCTGGTCATGGTACTACATCATCATCATCAAATAGTTTAGTCTGGTCATGGTACTACATCATCATCATCTAATAGTTTCGTCTGGTCATGGTACTACATCATCATCATCTAATAGTTTAGTCTGGTCATGGTACTACATCATCATCTAATAGTTTAGTCTGGTCATGGTACTACATCATCATCTAATAGTTTAGTCTGGTCATGGTACTACATCATCATCTAATAGTTTAGTCTGGTCATGGTACTACATCATCATCTAATAGTTTAGTCTGGTCATGGTACTACATCATCATCTAATAGTTTAGTCTGGTCATGGTACTACATCATCTAATAGTTTCGTCTGGTCATGGTACGACATCATCTCATAGTTTAGTCTGGTCATGGTACTACATCATCATCGAATAGTTTAGTCTGGTCATGGTACTACATCATCATCTAATAGTTTAGTCTGGTCATGGTACTACATCATCATCGAATAGTTTAGTCTGGTCATGGTACTACATCATCATCGAATAGTTTAGTTTAGTCTGGTCATGGTACTACATCATCATCTAATAGTTTAGTCTGGTCATGGTACTACATCATCATCTAATAGTTTAGTCTGGTCAAGGTACTACATCATCATCATCTAATAGTTTAGTCTGGTCATGGTACTACATCATCATCTAATAGTTTAGTCTGGTCATGGTACTACATCATCATCATCATCTAATAGTTTAGTCTGGTCATGGTACTACATCATCATCATCATCATCGAATAGTTTAGTCTGGTCATGGTACTACATCATCTAATAGTTCTGTCTGGTCATGGTACTACATCATCATCTAATAGTTTAGTCTTGTCATGGTACTACATCATCATCTAATAGTTTAGTCTGGTCATGGTACTACATCATCATCATCTAATAGTTTAGTCTGGTCATGGTACTACATCATCTAATAGTTCAGTCTGGTCATGGTACTACATCATCATCTAATAGTTTAGTCTGGTCATGGTACTACATCATCATCTAATAGTTTAGTCTGGTCATGGTACTACATCATCATCTAATAGTTTAGTCTGGTCATGGTACTACATCATATAATAGTTTAGTCTGGTCATGGTACTACATCATATAATAGTTTAGTCTGGTCATGGTACTACATCATCATCATCTAATAGTTTAGTCTGGTCATGGTACTACATCATCATCTAATAGTTTAGTCTGGTCATGGTACTACATCATCATCTAATAGTTTAGTCTGGTCATGGTACTACATCATCATCTAATAGTTTAGTCTGGTCATGGTACTACATCATCATCTAATAGTTTAGTCTGGTCATGGTACTACATCATCATCTAATAGTTTAGTCTGGTCATGGTACTACATCATCATCATCTAATAGTTTAGTCTGGTCATGGTACTACATCATCATCATCTAATAGTTTAGTCTGGTCATGGTACTACATCATCATCATCAAATAGTTCAGTCTGGTCATGGTACTACATCATCATCTAATAGTTTAGTCTGGTCATGGTACTACATCATCTAATAGTTTAGTCTGGTCATGGTACTACATCATCATCATCATCTAATAGTTTAGTCTGGTCATGGTACTACATCATCTAATAGTTTAGTCTGGTCATGGTACTACATCATCATCATCATCTAATAGTTTAGTCTGGTCATGGTACTACATCATCTAATAGTTTAGTCTGGTCATGGTACTACATCATATAATAGTTTAGTCAGGTAATGGTACTACATCATCATCATCATCTAATAGTTTAGTCAGGTAATGGTACTACATCATCATCTAATAGTTTAGTCTGGTCATGGTACTACATCATCATCATCTAATAGTTTAGTCTGGTCATGGTACTACATCATCATCATCTAATAGTTTAGTCTGGTCATGGTACTACATCATCTAATAGTTCATTCTGGTCATGGTATACTACATCATCAACATCTAATAGTTTAGTCTGGTCATGGTACTACATCAGCAACATCTAATAGTTTAGTCTGGTCATGGTACTACATCATCATCTAATAGTTTAGTCTGGTCATGGTACTACATCATCATCTAATAGTTTAGTCTGGTCATGGTACTACATCATCATCTAATAGTTTAGTCTGGTCATGGTACTACATCATCATCTAATAGTTTAGTCTGGTCATGGTACTACATCATCATCTAATAGTTTAGTCTGGTCATGGTACTACATCATCATCATCTAATAGTTTAGTCTGGTCATGGTACTACATCATCATCATAGTTTATTCTGGTCATGGTACTACATCATCATCTAATAGTTTCGTCTGGTCACGGCACTACATCATCTAATAGTTTCGTCTCGTCATGGTACGACATCATCTCATAGTTTAGTCTGGTCATGGTACTACATCATCATCATCTAATAGTTTAGTCTGGTCATGGTGCTACATCATCATCATCTAATAGTTTAGTCTGGTCATGGTACTACATCATCATCTAATAGTTTAGTCTGGTCATGGTACTACATCATCATCTAATAGTTTAGTCTGGTCACGGTACTACATCATCTAATAGTTCAGTCTGGTCATGGTACTACATCATCATCTTATATATGAAGTTGTAAAAAACGACTTCTCACCAGAGGGCCTCTTGGTTCAAATCTCCTCTGCCGACTAAAAGCTTGGGATATGTTGACGTCTGAATGGAGAACAAAAGAAGGGGGCTTTTAAAAACGATGTGCTGGCAACTATGTAACAACACCTCTCTGCTCCTCAACTCTGTAACAACACCTCTCTGCTCCTCAACTCTGTTACAACACCTCTCTGCTCCTCAACTCTGTTTCAACACCTCTCTGCTCCTCAACTCTGTTACAACACCTCTTTGCTCATCAACTCTGTTACAACACCTCTCTGCTCCTGTTCCTCAACTCTGTTACAACACCTCTCTGTTCCTCGACTCTGTTACAACACCTCTCTGTTCCTGTTCCTCAACTCTGTTACAACAACTCTCTGCTCCTCGACTCTGTTACAACACCTCTCTGTTCCTGTTCCTCAACTCTGTTACAACACCTCTCTGCTCATCAACTCTGTTACAACACCTCTCTGCTCCTCAACTCTGTTACAACACCTCTCTGTTCCTGTTCCTCAACTCTGTTACTACCTGTCCTCTTCCTGCCTGTCCTGTTCCTGCCTCTGTCCTGTTCCTACCTGTCCTGTTCCTACCTGTCCTGTTCCCACCTGTCCTGTTCCTACCTGTCCTGTTCCCACCTGTCCTGTTCCTACCTGTCCCAAAGTCTATAGTGGCGTACATTCCCTCCAGGGTCCCGCAGGTCATTTCCCGGTCCGTGTTCCCGTCGGTCGTGAAGAGAACAGTTTTGTCCCCCAGGAAGAACTGGAACAGGGTCCTCAGGTGCCGCATGTAGTTGTAGTCACACGTATAGTAGCTCCCATACTCATTCTCTACCTGGTGGAGTAGGTAGAAGGAAGGAAGGAAAACAACTATCCGGATCAACAATTCATTCATAATGACTCTCCACTTGAAGTCGGAAGTTTACATACACTTAGGTTGGAGATTAAAACTCGTTTTTCAACCACCCCACAAATTTCTTGTTAAAACCTCTTGATGCTATGGGGGCGCTATTTCATTTTTGGATAAAAAGACGTGCCCGTTTTAAGCGCAATATTTTGTCACAAAAAGATGCTCGACTATGCATATAATTGATAGCTTTGGAAAGAAAACACTCTGACGTTTCCAGAACTGCAAAGATATTCTCTGTGCGTGCCCTAGAACGTGAGCTACAGGCAAAACCAAGATGAAACGGCATCCAGGAAATGAGCAGGATTTTTGAGGCTCCGTTTTCCATTGTCTGCTTATATGGCTGTGAATGCGAGAGGAATGAGCCTGCCCTTTCTGTCGTTTCTCCAAGGTGTCTGCAGCATTGTGACATATTTGTAGGCATATCATTGGAAGATTGACCATAAGAGACTACATTTTCCAGGTGTCCGCCCGGTGTCCTCCGTCGAAATTGGTGCGTCTTTTTCAGCTGCTGGTATTTTTCCATGCGATTCTGAGGGGAAGCAGGCTTCCACGAACTGCATATCAATGAAGAGATATGTGAAAAAACACCTTGAGGATTGATTCTAAACAACGTTTGCCATGTTTCGGTCGATATTATGGAGTTAATTCGGAAAAAGTATGACGTTTTGGAGACTGAGTTTTTGGTTCGTTTCGGTAGCCAAATGTGATGTACAAAACGGAGTGATTTCTCCTACACAAAGATTCTTTCAGGAAAAACTGAACATTTGCTATGTCACTGAGAGTCTCCTCATTGAAAACATCCGAAGCTCTTCAAAGGTAAATGATTTTATTTATCTGGTTTTTGTGAAAATGTTGCGTACTAAATGCTACTCAAAATGCTAAGCTAGCTTAGCATACTCTTACACAAATTAGTGATTTGCTATGGTTCAAAAGCATATTTTGAAAATCTGAGATGACAGTGTTGTTAAGAAAAGGCTAAGCTTGAGAGCAGGCGCATTATTTTCATTTTATTTGCGATTTTCAGAAATCGTTAACGTTGCGTTATGCTAATGAGCCTGAGGCTTTATTCACGATCCCGGTTCCGGGATGGGGAGTATCATGAGGTTTTAACTAACTATAGTTTCTGCAAGTTGGTTAGGACATCCTACTTTGTGCATGACACAAGTAATATTTCCAACAATAATTGTTTACAGACAGATTATTTCACTTAAAATTCACTGTGTCACAATTCCAGTGGGTCAGAAGTTTACATACACTAAGTTGACTGTGCCTTTAAACAGCTTGGAAAATTCCAGAAAAGGATGTCATGGCTTTAGAAGCTTCTGATTGAGTCAATTGGAGGTGTACCTGTGGATGTAATTCAAGGCCAACCTTCAAACTCAGTGCCTCTTTGCTTGACATCATGGGAAAATCAAAAGAAATCAGCCAAGACCTCAGAAAAAAAATTATAGACCTACACAAGTCTGGTTCATCCTTGGGAGCAATTTCCAAACGCCTGAAGGTACCACGTTCATCTGTACAAACAATAGTACGCAAGTATAAAGACCATGGGACCACGCAGCCATCATACCGCTCAGGAAGGAGACGTGTTCTGTCCCCTAGAGATGAACGTACTTTGGTGTGAAAAGTGCAAATCAATCCCAGAACAACAGCAAAGGACCTTGTGAAGATGCTGGAGGAAACATGTACAAAAGTATCTATATCCACAGTAAAACGAGTCCTATATCGACATAACCTGAAAGGCTGCTCAGCAAGTATGAAGCCACTGTTCCAAAACCAACATAAAAAAGCCAGACTACGGTTTGAAATTGCACATGGGGACAAAGATCATACTTTTTGGAGAAATGTCCTCTGGTCTGATGAAACACAAGTAGAACTGTTTGGCCATAATGACCATCGTTATGTTTGCAGGAAAAAGGGGGTGGCTTGCAAGCCGAAGAGCACCATCCCAACCGTGAAGCACGGGGGTGGCAGCATCATGTTGTGGGGGTGCTTTGCTGCAGGAGGGTCTGGTGCACTTCACAAAATAGATGGCATCATGAGGTAGGAAAATTATGTGGATATATTGAAGCAACATCTCAAGAGATCAGTCATGAAGTTAAAGCTTAGTCGCAAATGGGTCTTCCAAATGGACAATGACCCCAAGCATACTTCCAAAGTTGTGGCAAAATGGCTTAAGGACAACAAAGTCAAGGTATTGGAGTGGCCATCACAAAGCCCTGACCTCAATCCTATAGAACATCTGTGGGCAGAACTGAAAAAGTGTGTGTGAGCAAGGAGGCCTACAAACCTGACTCAGTTACACCAGCTCTGTCAGGAGGAATGGGCCAAAATTCACCCAACTTATTGTGGGAAGCTTGTGGAAGGCTAACCGAAACGTTTGGCCCAAGTTAAACAATTTAAAGGCAATGCTACCAAATACTAATTGAGTGTATGTAAACTTCGGACCCACTGGGAATGTGAGGAAAGAAATAAAAGCTGAAATAAATCATTCTACTATTATTCTGACATTTCACATTTTTTTAAATAAAGTGGTGATCCTACCTGACCTAAGACGGGGAATTTTTACTAGGATTATATGTCAGAATTGTGAAAAACGTAGTTTGAAATGTATTTGGCTGAGGTGTATGTAAACTTGAGACTTCAACTGTACCTGCACAGTGATAATGTTCCCTCCGTTTGTATACAACCACCTCCTCATCTTTGGGAGCAGCACTGCCATCCAGGTGCTCACTGCCTCCAGGTAGTCTGGATCAAAAGCAAGACACTGATTAAACACAAGGAGCCAACCGAGCCAGAACACTGATTAAGACACCGAGCCAGAACACTCAATTACTGATATGTGTAAAAGAGATGGTACTGGCAGTATGGTTTTATGATACCTGTGTTCCAGGATGGTACTGGCAGTATGGTTTTATGATAACTGTGTTCCAGGATGGTACTGGCAGTATGGTTTTATGATACCTGTATCTGCTGATCGAAGTACAATGTTTGGTTTCTGGAGCAACCAAGCTGGTAAACCACCCTGAAAGAGACAGAAACTTAATGAACTTCTGTCTACAAGCATGACTCAGATATTTCTGTCAGCTGACACACTGTGAGAGAAAGGGGAAGAGGAGAGTCAAAACAACATCTGTCACTCAGTGGTGCATGACACCAAAACATCCCTCCTCTTTCTGACTCTTTAGTGTCCATCCCTCTCCCTCTCTACAGTCCCCCAGGTGAGAATAGGACTTCCATCCCTCTCTCTCTCTACAGTCTTCCAGGTGAGAATAGGACTTCCATCCCTCTCTCTCTACAGTCTTCCAGGTGAGAATAGGACTTCCATCCCTCCCTCTCTACAGTCCCCCAGGTGAGAATAGGACTTCTATCCCTCTCTCTCTACAGTCCCCCAGGTGAGAATAGGACTTCCATCCCTCTCTCTCTACAGTCTTCCAGGTGAGAATAGGACTTCCAGTAGACTACAGCCTCACACCATGTGATGTAGTGAGTTTCCAATGTGTTGCTGAAAGGCCTGACTTTGACCAGAGAAAGTCTTATAACTTAGTAATGACTGGAACGGATTGAATTCAGCACTTAGGCTCATAGTAATGACTGGAACGGATTGAATTCAGCACTTAGGCTCATAGTAATGACTGGAACGGATTGAATTCAGCACTTAGGCTCATAGTAATTACTGGATTGGATTGAATTCAGCACTTAGGCTCATAGTAATCACTGGAACGGATTGAATTCAGCACTTTGAATCCATTCCTAACTGTGAACCTGTCTTCCACTCACCAGCCTCCTCTGACAGGAAGATACCTCGATGTTGGTGTAGTGCTTACCATCTCCCACTCTGCACAGATGTAGGGTCCGGGGCGGAGGATCACCAGGAGGCCAGTCTGATTGGCCAGATCCAGGAAGTTCTCCAGGTCTCGATCCCCAGTGAAGTTGTAAACACCCCGCTTTTCCTCATGGAAGTTCCAGGGAACATAACTGACAAGAAGGAGAAGAGTATTGGTGACATAACTGACAGGAAGGAGAAGAGTACTGGTGACATAACTGACAGGAAGGAGAAGAGTACTGGTGACACAACTGACAAGAAGGAGAAGAGTACTGGTGACAACTGACAAGAAGGAGAAGAGTACTGGTGACAACTGACATGAAGGAGAAGAGTACTGGTGACAACTGACAAGAAGGAGAAGAGTACTGGTGACAACTGACATGAAGGAGAAGAGTACTGGTGACAACTGACATGAAGGAGAAGAGTACTGGTGACAACTGACAAGAAGGAGAAGAGTACTGGTGACAACTGACATGAAGGAGAAGAGTACTGGTGACATAACTGACAGGAAGGAGAAGAGTACTGGTGACACAACTGACAGGAAGGAGAAGAGTACTGGTGACACAACTGACAAGAAGGAGAAGAGTACTGGTGACATAACTGACAGGAAGGAGAAGAGTACTGGTGACAACTGACAGGAAGGAGAAGAGTACTGGTGACACAACTGACAAGAAGGAGAAGAGTACTGGTGACACAACTGACAGGAAGGAGAAGTGTACTGGTGACAACTGACAGGGAGAAGAGTACTGGTGACACAACTGACAGGAAGGAGAAGAGTACTGGTGACAACTGACAAGAAGGAGAAGTGTACTGGTGACAACTGACATGAAGGAGAAGAGTACTGGTGACACAACTGACAGGAAGGAGAAGAGTACTGGTGACACAACTGACAGGAAGGAGAAGAGTACTGGTGACAACTGACATGAAGGAGAAGAGTACTGGTGACAACTGACAAGAAGGAGAAGAGTACTGGTGACAACTGACAGGGAGAAGAGTACTGGTGACAACTGACAGGAAGGAGAAGAGTACTGGTGACATAACTGACAGGAAGGAGAAGAGTACTGGTGACATAACTGACAGGAAGGAGAAGAGTACTGGTGACAACTGACAAGAAGGAGAAGAGTATTGGTGAACACTGACAGGAAGGAGAAGTGTACTGGTGACACAACTGACAGGAAGGAGAAGAGTACTGGTGACAACTGACAGGAAGGAGAAGGGTACTGGTGACACAACTGACAGGAAGGAGAAGAGTACTGGTGACAACTGACAGGAAGGAGAAGAGTACTGGTGACATAACTGACAGGAAGGAGAAGAGTACTGGTGACACAACTGACAGGAAGGAGAAGAGTACTGGTGACATAACTGACAGGTAGGAGAAGAGTACTGGTGACAACTGACAGGAAGGAGAAGAGTACTGGTGACAACTGACAGGAAGGAGAAGAGTACTGGTGACAACTGACAAGAAGGAGAAGAGTATTGGTGAACACTGACAGGAAAGAGAAGTGTACTGGTGACAACTGACAGGGAGAAGGGTACTGGTGACACAACTGACAGGAAGGAGAAGAGTACTGGTGACAACTGACAAGAAGGAGAAGAGTACTGGTGACATAACTGACAAGAAGGAGAAGAGTACTGGTGACACAACTGACAAGAAGGAGAAGAGTACTGGTGACAACTGACAGGAAGGAGAAGAGTACTGGTGACAACTGACAGGAAGGAGAAGAGTACTGGTGACACAACTGACAAGAAGGAGAAGAGTACTGGTGACAACTGACAGGAAGTAGAAGAGTACTGGTGACACAACTGACAAGAAGGAGAAGAGTACTGGTGACATAACTGACAGGAAGGAGAAGAGTACTGGTGACAACTGACAAGAAGGAGAAGAGTACTGGTGACATAACTGACAGGAAGGAGAAGAGTACTGGTGACAACTGACAGGAAGGAGAAGAGTACTGGTGACATAACTGACAGGAAGGAGAAGAGTACTGGTGACAACTGACAGGAAGGAGAAGAGTACTGGTGACATAACTGACAAGAAGGAGAAGAGTACTGGTGACAACTGACTGGAAGGAGAAGAGTACTGGTGACATAACTGACAAGAAGGAGAAGAGTACTGGTGACAACTGACTGGAAGGAGAAGAGTACTGGTGACAACTGACAGGAAGGAGAAGAGTACTGGTGACAACTGACAGGAAGGAGAAGAGTACTGGTGACATAACTGACAGGAAGGAGAAGAGTACTGGTGACATAACTGACAAGAAGGAGAAGAGTACTGGTGACAACTGACTGGAAGGAGAAGAGTACTGGTGACAACTGACAGGAAGGAGAAGTGTACTGGTGACAACTGACAGGGAGAAGAGTACTGGTGACATAACTGACAGGAAGGAGAAGAGTACTGGTGACAACTGACAGGAAGGAGAAGAGTACTGGTGACAACTGACTGGAAGGAGAAGAGTACTGGTGACAACTGACAGGAAGGAGAAGAGTACTGGTGACACAACTGACAAGAAGGAGAAGAGTACTGGTGACATAACTGACAGGAAGGAGAAGAGTACTGGTGACATAACTGACAGGAAGGAGAAGAGTACTGGTGACACAACTGACAGGAAGGAGAAGAGTACTGGTGACACAACTGACAGGAAGGAGAAGAGTACTGGTGTCAACTGACAGGACGGAGAAGAGTACTGGTGACAACTGACAGGAAGGAGAAGAGTACTGGTGACATAACTGACAGGTAGGAGAAGAGTACTGGTGACATAACTGACAGGAAGGAGAAGAGTACTGGTGACATAACTGACAGGAAGGAGAAGAGTACTGGTGACACAACTGACAGGAAGGAGAAGAGTACTGGTGACATAACTGACAGGAAGGAGAAGAGTACTGGTGACACAACTGACAGGAAGGAGAAGAGTACTGGTGACATAACTGACAAGAAGGAGAAGAGTATTGGTGAACACTGACAGGAAGGAGAAGTGTACTGGTGACACAACTGACAGGAAGGAGAAGAGTACTGGTGACAACTGACAGGAAGGAGAAGGGTACTGGTGACACAACTGACAGGAAGGAGAAGAGTACTGGTGACAACTGACAGGAAGGAGAAGAGTACTGGTGACATAACTGACAGGAAGGAGAAGAGTACTGGTGACACAACTGACAGGAAGGAGAAGAGTACTGGTGACATAACTGACAGGTAGGAGAAGAGTACTGGTGACAACTGACAGGAAGGAGAAGAGTACTGGTGACAACTGACAGGAAGGAGAAGAGTACTGGTGACAACTGACAAGAAGGAGAAGAGTATTGGTGAACACTGACAGGAAAGAGAAGTGTACTGGTGACAACTGACAGGGAGAAGGGTACTGGTGACACAACTGACAGGAAGGAGAAGAGTACTGGTGACAACTGACAAGAAGGAGAAGAGTACTGGTGACATAACTGACAAGAAGGAGAAGAGTACTGGTGACACAACTGACAAGAAGGAGAAGAGTACTGGTGACAACTGACAGGAAGGAGAAGAGTACTGGTGACAACTGACAGGAAGGAGAAGAGTACTGGTGACACAACTGACAAGAAGGAGAAGAGTACTGGTGACAACTGACAGGAAGTAGAAGAGTACTGGTGACACAACTGACAAGAAGGAGAAGAGTACTGGTGACATAACTGACAGGAAGGAGAAGAGTACTGGTGACAACTGACAAGAAGGAGAAGAGTACTGGTGACATAACTGACAGGAAGGAGAAGAGTACTGGTGACAACTGACAGGAAGGAGAAGAGTACTGGTGACAACTGACAGGAAGGAGAAGAGTACTGGTGACAACTGACAGGAAGGAGAAGAGTACTGGTGACAACTGACAGGAAGGAGAAGAGTACTGGTGACAACTGACAAGAAGGAGAAGAGTACTGGTGACAACTGACAGGAAGGAGAAGAGTACTGGTGACATAACTGACAAGAAGGAGAAGAGTACTGGTGACAACTGACTGGAAGGAGAAGAGTACTGGTGACAACTGACAGGAAGGAGAAGAGTACTGGTGACAACTGACAGGAAGGAGAAGAGTACTGGTGACATAACTGACAGGAAGGAGAAGAGTACTGGTGACATAACTGACAAGAAGGAGAAGAGTACTGGTGACAACTGACTGGAAGGAGAAGAGTACTGGTGACAACTGACAGGAAGGAGAAGTGTACTGGTGACAACTGACAGGGAGAAGAGTACTGGTGACATAACTGACAGGAAGGAGAAGAGTACTGGTGACAACTGACAGGAAGGAGAAGAGTACTGGTGACAACTGACTGGAAGGAGAAGAGTACTGGTGACAACTGACAGGAAGGAGAAGAGTACTGGTGACACAACTGACAAGAAGGAGAAGAGTACTGGTGACATAACTGACAGGAAGGAGAAGAGTACTGGTGACATAACTGACAGGAAGGAGAAGAGTACTGGTGACACAACTGACAGGAAGGAGAAGAGTACTGGTGTCAACTGACAGGACGGAGAAGAGTACTGGTGACAACTGACAGGAAGGAGAAGAGTACTGGTGACATAACTGACAGGTAGGAGAAGAGTACTGGTGACATAACTGACAGGAAGGAGAAGAGTACTGGTGACATAACTGACAGGAAGGAGAAGAGTACTGGTGACACAACTGACAGGAAGGAGAAGAGTACTGGTGACATAACTGACAGGAAGGAGAAGAGTACTGGTGACACAACTGACAGGAAGGAGAAGAGTACTGGTGACATAACTGACAGGAAGGAGAAGAGTACTGGTGACATAACTGACAGGAAGGAGAAGAGTACTGGTGACACAACTGACAGGAAGGAGAAGAGTACTGGTGACATAACTGACAGGAAGGAGAAGAGTACTGGTGACAACTGACAGGAAGGAGAAGAGTATTGGTGAACACTGACAGGAAGGAGAAGAGTACTGGTGACATAACTGACAGGAAGGAGAAGAGTACTTGTGACAACTGACAGGAAGGAGAAGAGTACTGGTGACAACTGACAAGAAGGAGAAGAGTACTGGTGACAACTGACAGGAAGAAGAGTACTGGTGACAACTGACAGGAAGGAGAAGAGTACTGGTGACAACTGACAAGAAGAAGAGTACTGGTGACAACTGACAAGAAGAAGAGTACTGGTGACATAACTGACAGGAAGAAGAGTACTGGTGACAACTGACAGGAAGGAGAAGAGTACTGGTGTCAACTGACAGGACGGAGAAGAGTACTGGTGACAACTGACAGGAAGGAGAAGAGTACTGGTGACATAACTGACAGGAAGGAGAAGAGTACTGGTGACATAACTGACAGGAAGGAGAAGAGTACTGGTGACATAACTGACAGGTAGGAGAAGAGTACTGGTGACATAACTGACAGGAAGGAGAAGAGTACTGGTGACAACTGACAGGAAGGAGAGGAGTACTTGTGACAACTGACAGGAAGGAGAAGAGTACTGGTGACAACTGACAAGAAGGAGAAGAGTACTGGTGACAACTGACAGGAAGAAGAGTACTGGTGACACAACTGACAGGAAGGAGAAGAGTACTGGTGACAACTGACAAGGAGGAGAAGAGTACTGTTGACATAACTGAAAGGAAGGAGAAGTGTACTGGTGACAACTGACAAGAAGGAGAAGAGTACTGGTGACACAACTGACAGGAAGGAGAAGAGTACTGGTGACGTAACTGACAGGTAGGAGAAGAGTACTGGTGACATAACTGACAGGTAGGAGAAGAGTACTGGTGACATAACTGACAGGAAGGAGAAGAGTACTGGTGACATAACTGACAGGAAGGAGAAGAGTACTGGTGACATAACTGACAGGAAGGAGAAGAGTACTGGTGACATAACTGACAGGAAGGAGAAGTGTACTGGTGACAACTGACAGGAAGAAGAGTACTGGTGACACAACTGACAGGAAGGAGAAGAGTACTGGTGACAACTGACAAGGAGGAGAAGAGTACTGGTGACAACTGACAGGAAGAAGAGTACTGGTGACAACTGACAAGAAGAAGAGTACTGGTGACATAACTGACAGGAAGAAGAGTACTGGTGACAACTGACAGGAAGGAGAAGAGTACTGGTGTCAACTGACAGGACGGAGAAGAGTACTGGTGACAACTGACAGGAAGGAGAAGAGTACTGGTGACAACTGACAGGAAGGAGAAGAGTACTGGTGACATAACTGACAGGTAGGAGAAGAGTACTTGTGACAACTGACAGGAAGGAGAAGAGTACTGGTGACAACTGACAAGAAGGAGAAGAGTACTGGTGACAACTGACAGGAAGAAGAGTACTGGTGACAACTGACAGGAAGAAGAGTACTGGTGACAACTGACAAGGAGGAGAAGAGTACTGGTGACATAACTGACAGAAAGAAGAGTACTGGTGACAACTGACAGGAAGGAGAAGAGTACTGGTGACATAACTGACAGGAAGAAGAGTACTGGTGTCAACTGACAGGAAGGAGAAGAGTACTGGTGACAACTGACAGGAAGGAGAAGAGTACTGGTGACATAACTGACAAGAAGGAGAGGAGTACTGGTGACATAACTGACAGGAAGGAGAAGAGTACTGGTGACAACTGACAGGAAGGAGAAGAGTACTGGTGACAACTGACAGGAAGGAGAAGAGTACTGGTGACAACTGACAAGAAGGAGAAGAGTACTGGTGAACACTGACAGGAAGGAGAAGAGTACTGGTGACATAACTGACAGGAAGGAGAAGAGTACTTGTGACAACTGACAGGAAGGAGAAGAGTACTGGTGACAACTGACAGGAAGGAGAAGAGTACTGGTGACAACTGACAAGAAGGAGAAGAGTACTGGTGACAACTGACAGGAAGGAGAAGAGTACTGGTGACATAACTGACAGGAAGGAGAAGAGTACTGGTGACATAACTGACAGGAAGGAGAAGAGTACTGGTGACAACTGACAGGAAGGAGAAGAGTACTGGTGACAACTGACAGGAAGGAGAAGAGTACTGGTGACAACTGACAAGAAGGAGAAGAGTACTGGTGACAACTGACAGGAAGGAGAAGAGTACTGGTGACAACTGACAGGAAGGAGAAGAGTACTGGTGACAACTGACAGGAAGGAGAAGAGTACTGGTGACAACTGACAGGAAGGAGAAGAGTACTGGTGACAACTGACAGGAAGGAGAAGAGTACTGGTGACATACGGTGCATTCTAAAAGGATTCAGACCACTCCACATTACAGCTTTTTTCCTCATCAAGCTAATTAATAAAAAACAGAAATACATTATTTACATAAGTATTCAGACCCTTTGCCATGAGACTCGAAATTGAGCTTAAGTGTGTCCTGTGGTAAATTTAATTGATTGGACATGATTTGGAAAAGGCACACACCTGCCTATATAAAGGTCCCACAGTTGACAGTGCATATCACAGCAAAAACCAAGCCATTAGGTCAAAGGAATTGTCAGTAGAGCTCAGAGACAGGATTGTGTCGAGGCACAGATCTGGGGAAGGGTACCAAAACATTTCTGCAGCATTGAAGGTCCCCAAGAACACAGTGGCCTCCATCATTCTTAAATGGAGGTTTGGAACCACCAATACTCCTAGAGCTGGCCGCCTGGCCAAACTGAGCAATCGGGGGAGAAGGGCCTTGGTCGGGGAGGTGAACAAGAACCTGTTGGTCACTCTGACAGAGCTCCAGAGTTCCTCTGTGGAGATGGGAGAACCTTCCAGAAGGACAACCATCGCTGCAGCACTCCATCAATCAGGTCTTTATGATAGAGTGACCAGATGGAAGTCACTCCTCAGTAAAAGGCACATGACAACCCGCTTGGAGTTTGCCAAAAGGCACCAAGGACTCTCAAACCATGAGAATCATGGACACAGGTACAACCCTACTGCTGTTGTATTGGGGAATATTCAGGAGATACATTTAATTCTATAATAATAATCTCGCTCTCCCCATTATGTCTCCTATTGAACTTACATCTGTACAGCGTTGAGTCCAGCCATGTACATCTTGAGCAGTCTGTCTTTCCAGTAGTAGTGAGGGATGCGGGAGTAGTGGATACTACCGGAGACATACTGGAAAGGCTTCCCATCTTTCTGGAAGCAGTTGTTCTTGTAGTCTATGGAGAAGGAAGGGGCCCCGAACCCTGGAAGAAGAAAACAGACAGGAGTCATACCGTGAAATACAGTAAGCTTATAGTGTATGAACAATATGCTCTTATCAAGGTCTAGAACTGGCTCTGGCATAGATCATTTCAAGGTATATTTGATATCAGTAATAGTATATGGAGAGCTGTGAGAAAGCCAGGACCTCTGTCAGACAGCTGTTCGGCCTGCATGCCTACTGTTGTTATGGATTTGTCATGACAGTATTATGCGTAGTTCCTACTTTGCATTTTGGACCTCGTAACTTTTTTCCCTTCTTTTTTTCCCCAAAGGTTTGACTTTCTTAATGGCATATTGGTCAAACTCAGCTCCATTTTCCACCAACATGTTAGAGTTGCTAATGCCTTGGAATGCTAGTCCGGGATGTTGCGTATTGGGTTCAGCCAATCAGCTTGCAGCAGTCTGTTGTGTGGGCACAACATCAGGAAGTAACATTCCTTGTCATGAGCCACTCTGACATGGTGGTTGAAAATGGTGGTGCATATTTTCCCTGGTTCTTTTCCTTTGCCATCATTAAATCGAGTTAAGGAGGAAATTGAAGCCTTTGCAACCTGAATGGAGAATGTTTTATGCAGGGGGACATCAAGGCCAGACGATAGTGGAGATCCATAGCGCCCACTAGTGTCCGTCAAGGCTAATCAAGACCTGAGAACTGCATGTATCACAAAATCACAGTAAAAGATGGAATGGTACCTGGAGGAAAACGGGGGTGTCTGGCTTTTCAATTTCAGTCAAAGGGAGGGTTTAGTATTGTGTATCTAGTCCAGGAGAGGGTTTAGTATTGTGTATCCAGGGGAGTGTTTAGTATTGTGTATCTCGTCCAGGGGAGGGTTTAGTTACATTTACATTTACATTTAAGTCATTTAGCAGACGCTCTTATCCAGAGCGACTTACAAATTAGTGAATTCACCTTCTGACATCCAGTGGAACAGCCACTTTACAATAGTGCATCTAAATCATTAAGGGGGGGTGAGAAGGATTACTTATCCTATCCTAGGTATTCCTTGAAGAGGTGGGGTTTCAGGTGTCTCCGGAAGGTGGTGATTGACTCCGCTGTCCTGGCGTCGTGAGGGAGTTTGTTCCACCATTGGGGGGCCAGAGCAGCGAACAGTTTTGACTGGGCTGAGCGGGAACTGTACTTCCTCAATGGTAGGGAGGCGAGCAGGCCAGAGGTGGATGAACGCAGTGCCCTTGCTTGGGTGTAGGGCCTGATTAGAGCCTGGAGGTACTGTGGTGCCGTTCCCCTCACAGCTCCGTAGGCAAGCACCATGGTCTTGTAGCGGATGCGAGCTTCAACTGGAAGCCAGTGGAGAGAGCGGAGGAGCGGGGTGACGTGAGAGAACTTGGGAAGGTTGAACACCAGACGGGCTGCGGCGTTCTGGATGAGTTGTAGGGGTTTAATGGCACAGGCAGGGAGCCCAGCCAACAGCGAGTTGCAGTAATCCAGACGGGAGATGACAAGTGCCTGGATTAGGACCTGCGCCGCTTCCTGTGTGAGGCAGGGTCGTACTCTGCGGATGTTGTAGAGCATGAACCTACAGGAACGGGCCACCGCCATGATGTTGGTTGAGAACGACAGGGTGTTGTCCAGGATCACGCCAAGGTTCTTAGCGCTCTGGGAGGAGGACACAATGGAGTTGTCAACCGTGATGGCGAGATCATGGAACGGGCAGTCCTTCCCCGGGAGGAAGAGCAGCTCCGTCTTGCCGAGGTTCAGCTTGAGGTGGTGATCCGTCATCCACACTGATATGTCTGCCAGACATGCAGAGATGCGATTGTGTATTGTATTGTGTATCTAGTCCAGGGGAGGGTTTAGTATTGTGTATCCAGGGGAGTGTTTAGTATTGTGTATCTCGTCCAGGGGAGGGTTTAGTATTGTGTATCTAGTCCAGGGGAGGGTTTAGTATTGTGTATCCAGGGGAGGGTTTAGTATTGTGTATCTAGGGGAGGGTTTAGTATTGTGTATTTAGGGGAGGGTTTAGTATTGTGTATCTAGGGGAGGGTTTAGTATTGTGTATCTAGTCCAGGGGAGGGTTTAGTATTGTGTATCCAGGGGAGTGTTTAGTATTGTGTATCTCGTCCAGGGGAGGGTTTAGTATTGTGTATCTAGTCCAGGGGAGGGTTTAGTATTGTGTATCTAGTCCAGGGGAGGGTTTAGTATTGTGTATCCAGGGGAGGGTTTAGTATTGTGTATCTAGTCTAGGGGAGGGTTTAGTATTTAGTATCCATACCTGTGAAAGACGCTACTGAACCATATAGGGATATCATTGGTTAATTTTGTTTTTTACATTCAGAGGCTGAGCTACAACCTCCTATCGCCAAGGAGACAAAACATTAACTTTGCTTGATTAAGCTATTCACTTTATGTACAATAGAATGCTCATTCAGCTTTTTGGGAAACACTTGTAACTTTCTCTCATTGGGTTAAACCACCGAAGAAGAGTCGCCAGTAGTTAGAGATGCAATATGTCACTTTTGGGGGACCTGGCCAACTTCACATAGAAATGCACTTTCTAGATATGTCATTCTCCATGAAAGCAAGCCTGAGGTAGATCTGTTCTATGGGCTCCATTTCTATGGTTCCTGTTAAGTTTAGTTTTTGCTGTATTTTGCTTTAGTACACTAAACACCTGAACATACAATATGCTGGGTTCCTATAAATATATTTCACCGTTATTCTTTACACTTGTCTTGTCACAAACTGAAATTAGGTGGCTTGTTCAAATTTTATCAACCAGGAAAGGGCGCAGCGGTTTCAACATACATTTTTCTGCTTTGGTAGGCCCTACTCTGTCTGGGGTGGAAAGGTAGGCCCTACTCTGTCTGGGGTGGAAAGGTAGGTCCTACTCTGTCTGGGGTGGAAAGGTAGGCCCTACTCTGTCTGGGGTGGAAAGGTAGGCCCTACTCTGTCTGGGGTGGAAAGGTAGGCCCTACTCTGTCTGGGGTGGAAAGGTAGGCCCTACTCTGTCTGGGGTGGAAAGGTAGGTCCTACTCTGTCTGGGGTGGAAAGGTAGGTCCTACTCTGTCTGGGGTGGAAAGGTAGACCCTACTCTGTCTGGGTGGAAAGGTAGACCCTACTCTGTCTGGGTGGAAAGGTAGACCCTACTCTGTCTGGGGTGGAAAGGTAGGTCCTACTCTGTCTGGGGTGGAAAGGTAGGTCCTACTCTGTCTGGGGTGGAAAGGTAGGTCTACTCTGTCTGGGGTGGAAAGGTAGGCCCTACTCTGTCTGGGGTGGAAAGGTAGGCCTACTCTGTCTGGGGTGGAAAGGTAGGTCTACTCTGTCTGGGGTGGAAAGGTAGGCCCTACTCTGTCTGGGTGGAAAGGTAGACCCTACTCTGTCTGGGGTGGAAAGGTAGGCCTACTCTGTCTGGGGTGGAAAGGTAGGTCTACTCTGTCTGGGGTGGAAAGGTAGGCCCTACTCTGTCTGGGTGGAAAGGTAGGTCTACTCTGTCTGGGGTGGAAAGGTAGGCCCTACTCTGTCTGGGTGGAAAGGTAGGTCTACTCTGTCTGGGGTGGAAAGGTAGGTCTACTCTGTCTGGGGTGGAAAGGTAGGTCTACTCTGTCTGGGGTGGAAAGGTAGGTCTACTCTGTCTGGGGTGGAAAGGTAGGTCCTACTCTGTCTGGGGTGGAAAGGTAGACCTACTCTGTCTGGGGTGGAAAGGTAGGTCCTACTCTGTCTGGGGTGGAAAGGTAGGTCTACTCTGTCTGGGGTGGAAAGGTAGGCCTACTCTGTCTGGGGTGGAAAGGTAGGCCCTACTCTGTCTGGGGTGGAAAGGTAGGTCCTACTCTGTCTGGGGTGGAAAGGTAGGCCCTACTCTGTCTGGGGTGGAAAGGTAGGACCTACTCTGTCTGGGGTGGAAAGGTAGGTCCTACTCTGTCTGGGGTGGAAAGGTAGGTCCCACTCTGTCTGGGGTGGAAAGGTAGTCCCTACTCTGTCTGGGGTGGAAAGGTAGTCCCTACTCTGTCTGGGGTGGAAAGGTAGGTCCTACTCTGTCTGGGGTGGAAAGGTAGGTCCTACTCTGTCTGGGGTGGAAAGGTAGTCCCTACTCTGTCTGGGGTGGAAAGGTAGGTCTACTCTGTCTGGGGTGGAAAGGTAGGTCTACTCTGTCTGGGGTGGAAAGGTAGTCCCTACTCTGTCTGGGGTGGAAAGGTAGACCTACTCTGTCTGGGGTGGAAAGGTAGTCCCTACTCTGTCTGGGGTGGAAAGGTAGTCCCTACTCTGTCTGGGGTGGAAAGGTAGACCTACTCTGTCTGGGGTGGAAAGGTAGGTCCTACTCTGTCTGGGGTGGAAAGGTAGTCCCTACTCTGTCTGGGGTGGAAAGGTAGTCCCTACTCTGTCTGGGGTGGAAAGGTAGACCTACTCTGTCTGGGGTGGAAAGGTAGGATCTACTCTGTCTGGGGTGGAAAGGTAGACCTACTCTGTCTGGGGTGGAAAGGTAGGATCTACTCTGTCTGGGGTGGAAAGGTAGACCTACTCTGTCTGGGGTGGAAAGGTAGGATCTACTCTGTCTGGGGTGGAAAGGTAGACCTACTCTGTCTGGGGTGGAAAGGTAGACCCTACTCTGTCTGGGGTGGAAAGGTAGGTCTACTCTGTGTGGGGTGGAAAGGTAGACCTACTCTGTCTGGGGTGGAAAGGTAGGATCTACTCTGTCTGGGGTGGAAAGGTAGACCTACTCTGTCTGGGGTGGAAAGGTAGGTCTACTCTGTCTGGGGTGGAAAGGTAGGCCCTACTCTGTCTGGGTGGAAAGGTAGACCCTACTCTGTCTGGGGTGGAAAGGTAGGCCTACTCTGTCTGGGGTGGAAAGGTAGGTCTACTCTGTCTGGGGTGGAAAGGTAGGCCCTACTCTGTCTGGGTGGAAAGGTAGGTCTACTCTGTCTGGGGTGGAAAGGTAGGCCCTACTCTGTCTGGGTGGAAAGGTAGGTCTACTCTGTCTGGGGTGGAAAGGTAGGTCTACTCTGTCTGGGGTGGAAAGGTAGGTCTACTCTGTCTGGGGTGGAAAGGTAGGTCTACTCTGTCTGGGGTGGAAAGGTAGGTCCTACTCTGTCTGGGGTGGAAAGGTAGACCTACTCTGTCTGGGGTGGAAAGGTAGGTCCTACTCTGTCTGGGGTGGAAAGGTAGGTCTACTCTGTCTGGGGTGGAAAGGTAGGCCTACTCTGTCTGGGGTGGAAAGGTAGGCCCTACTCTGTCTGGGGTGGAAAGGTAGGTCCTACTCTGTCTGGGGTGGAAAGGTAGGCCCTACTCTGTCTGGGGTGGAAAGGTAGGACCTACTCTGTCTGGGGTGGAAAGGTAGGTCCTACTCTGTCTGGGGTGGAAAGGTAGGTCCCACTCTGTCTGGGGTGGAAAGGTAGTCCCTACTCTGTCTGGGGTGGAAAGGTAGTCCCTACTCTGTCTGGGGTGGAAGGTAGGTCCTACTCTGTCTGGGGTGGAAAGGTAGGTCCTACTCTGTCTGGGGTGGAAAGGTAGTCCCTACTCTGTCTGGGGTGGAAAGGTAGGTCTACTCTGTCTGGGGTGGAAAGGTAGGTCTACTCTGTCTGGGGTGGAAAGGTAGTCCCTACTCTGTCTGGGGTGGAAAGGTAGACCTACTCTGTCTGGGGTGGAAAGGTAGTCCCTACTCTGTCTGGGGTGGAAAGGTAGACCTACTCTGTCTGGGGTGGAAAGGTAGGTCCTACTCTGTCTGGGGTGGAAAGGTAGTCCCTACTCTGTCTGGGGTGGAAAGGTAGTCCCTACTCTGTCTGGGGTGGAAAGGTAGACCTACTCTGTCTGGGGTGGAAAGGTAGGATCTACTCTGTCTGGGGTGGAAAGGTAGACCTACTCTGTCTGGGGTGGAAAGGTAGGATCTACTCTGTCTGGGGTGGAAAGGTAGACCTACTCTGTCTGGGGTGGAAAGGTAGGATCTACTCTGTCTGGGGTGGAAAGGTAGACCTACTCTGTCTGGGGTGGAAAGGTAGACCCTACTCTGTCTGGGGTGGAAAGGTAGGTCTACTCTGTGTGGGGTGGAAAGGTAGACCTACTCTGTCTGGGGTGGAAAGGTAGGTCCTACTCTGTCTGGGTGGAAAGGTAGACCCTACTCTGTCTGGGGTGGAAAGGTAGGTCCTACTCTGTCTGGGGTGGAAAGGTAGGCCCTACTCTGTCTGGGGTGGAAAGGTAGGTCTACTCTGCCTGGGGTAGAAAGGTTGGCCCTACTCTGCCTGGGGTGGAAAGGTAGGCCCTACTCTGTCTGGTGTGGAAAGGTAGGCCCTACTCTGTCTGGGGTGGAAAGGTAGGTCTACTCTGTCTGGGGTGGAAAGGTAGGTCTACTCTGTGTGGGGTGGAAAGGTAGGCCCTACTCTGTCTGGGGTGGAAAGGTAGACCCTACTCTGCCTGGGGTGGAAAGGTAGGCCCTACTCTGTCTGGGGTGGAAAGGTAGGCCCTACTCTGTCTGGGGTGGAAAGGTAGACCCTACTCTGCCTGGGGTGGAAAGGTAGGTCCTACTCTGTCTGGTGTGGAAAGGTAGGCCCTACTCTGTCTGGGGTGGAAAGGTAGGTCTACTCTGTCTGGGGTGGAAAGGTAGACCCTACTCTGTTTGGGGTGGAAAGGTAGGTCCTACTCTGTCTGGGGTGGAAAGGTAGGTCTACTCTGTCTGGGGTGGAAAGGTAGGTCTACTCTGTCTGGGGTGGAAAGGTAGTCCCTACTCTGTCTGGGGTGGAAAGGTAGACCTACTCTGTCTGGGGTGGAAAGGTAGGTCCTACTCTGTCTGGGGTGGAAAGGTAGGTCCTACTCTGTCTGGGGTGGAAAGGTAGTCCCTACTCTGTCTGGGGTGGAAAGGTAGTCCCTACTCTGTCTGGGGTGGAAAGGTAGGTCTACTCTGTCTGGGGTGGAAAGGTAGACCTACTCTGTCTGGGGTGGAAAGGTAGGATCTACTCTGTCTGGGGTGGAAAGGTAGACCTACTCTGTCTGGGGTGGAAAGGTAGACCCTACTCTGTCTGGGGTGGAAAGGTAGGTCTACTCTGTTTGGGGTGGAAAGGTAGACCTACTCTGTCTGGGGTGGAAAGGTAGGTCCTACTCTGTCTGGGTGGAAAGGTAGACCCTACTCTGTCTGGGGTGGAAAGGTAGGTCCTATTCTGTCTGGGGTGGAAAGGTAGGCCCTACTCTGTCTGGGGTGGAAAGGTAGGTCTACTCTGTCTGGGGTAGGAAGGTTGGCCCTACTCTGCCTGGGGTGGAAAGGTAGGCCCTACTCTGTCTGGGTGGAAAGGTAGGCCCTACTCTGTCTGGGGTGGAAAGGTAGACCCTACTCTGCCTGGGGTGGAAAGGTAGGCCATACTCTGTCTGGGGTGGAAAGGTAGGCCCTACTCTGTCTGGGGTGGAAAGGTAGACCCTACTCTGCCTGGGGTGGAAAGGTAGGTCCTACTCTGTCTGGTGTGGAAAGGTAGGCCCTACTCTGTCTGGGGTGGAAAGGTAGGTCTACTCTGTCTGGGGTGGAAAGGTAGACCCTACTCTGTTTGGGGTGGAAAGGTAGGTCCTACTCTGTCTGGGGTGGAAAGGTAGGTCCTACTCTGTCTGGGTGGAAAGGTAGACCCTACTCTGTCTGGGGTGGAAAGGTAGGTCCTACTCTGTCTGGGGTGGAAAGGTAGGCCCTACTCTGTCTGGGGTGGAAAGGTAGGTCTACTCTGTCTGGGGTGGAAAGGTAGACCTACTCTGTCTGGGGTGGAAAGGTAGGTCTACTCTGTCTGGGGTGGAAAGGTAGACCCTACTCTGCCTGGGGTGGAAAGGTAGGTCCTACTCTGTCTGGGGTGGAAAGGTAGGCCCTACTCTGTCTGGGGTGGAAAGGTAGGCCCTACTCTGTCTGGGGTGGAAAGGTAGGCCCTACTCTGTCTGGGGTGGAAAGGTAGGCCCTACTCTGTCTGGGGTGGAAAGGTAGGCCCTACTCTGTCTGGGGTGGAAAGGTAGGCCCTACTCTGTCTGGGGTGGAAAGGTAGGTCTACTCTGTCTGGGTGGAAAGGTAGGTCTACTCTGTCTGGGGTGGAAAGGTAGACCCTACTCTGTCTGGGGTGGAAAGGTAGGTCTACTCTGTCTGGGGTGGAAAGGTAGGTCCTACTCTGTCTGGGGTGGAAAGGTAAGCCCTACTCTGTCTGGGGTGGAAAGGTAGGTCTACTCTGTCTGGGGTGGAAAGGTAGGTCTACTCTGTCTGGGGTGGAAAGGTAGACCCTACTCTGTCTGGGGTGGAAAGGTAGACCCTACTCTGTCTGGGGTGGAAAGGTAGGTCTACTCTGTCTGGGGTGGAAAGGTAAGCCCTACTCTGTCTGGGGTGGAAAGGTAGGTCTACTCTGTCTGGGGTGGAAAGGTAGGTCTACTCTGTCTGGGGTGGAAAGGTAGACCTATTCTGTCTGGGGTGGAAAGGTAGGCCCTACTCTGTCTGGGGTGGAAAGGTAGGCCCTACTCTGTCTGGGGTGGAAAGATAGGTCTACTCTGTCTGGTGTGGAAAGGTAGGCCCTACTCTGTCTGGGGTGGAAAGGTAGGTCTACTCTGTCTGGGGTGGAAAGGTAGACCCTACTCTGTTTGGGGTGGAAAGGTAGACCCTACTCTGTCTGGGATGGAAAGGTAGACCCTACTCTGTCTGGGGTGGAAAGGTAGGTCCTACTCTGTCTGGGGTGGAAAGGTAGGCCCTACTCTGTCTGGGGTGGAAAGGTAGGTCTACTCTGTCTGGGGTGGAAAGGTAGACCTACTCTGTCTGGGGTGGAAAGGTAGGTCTACTCTGTCTGGGGTGGAAAGGTAGACCCTACTCTGCCTGGGGTGGAAAGGTAGGTCCTACTCTGTCTGGGGTGGAAAGGTAGGCCCTACTCTGTCTGGGGTGGAAAGGTAGGCCCTACTCTGTCTGGGGTGGAAAGGTAGGCCCTACTCTGTCTGGGGTGGAAAGGTAGGCCCTACTCTGTCTGGGGTGGAAAGGTAGGCCCTACTCTGTCTGGGGTGGAAAGGTAGGCCCTACTCTGTCTGGGGTGGAAAGGTAGGCCCTACTCTGTCTGGGGTGGAAAGGTAGGTCTACTCTGTCTGGGGTGGAAAGGTAGGTCTACTCTGTCTGGGGTGGAAAGGTAGACCCTACTCTGTCTGGGGTGGAAAGGTAGGTCTACTCTGTCTGGGGTGGAAAGGTAGGTCCTACTCTGTCTGGGGTGGAAAGGTAAGCCCTACTCTGTCTGGGGTGGAAAGGTAGGTCTACTCTGTCTGGGGTGGAAAGGTAGGTCTACTCTGTCTGGGGTGGAAAGGTAGACCCTACTCTGTCTGGGGTGGAAAGGTAGACCCTACTCTGTCTGGGGTGGAAAGGTAGGCCTACTCTGTCTGGGGTGGAAAGGTAGACCTACTCTGTCTGGGGTGGAAAGGTAGGCCTACTCTGTCTGGGGTGGAAAGGTAGGTCCTACTCTGTCTGGGGTGGAAAGGTAGGCCTACTCTGTCTGGGGTGGAAAGGTAGCCCCTACTCTGTCTGGGGTGGAAAGGTAGGCCCTACTCTGTCTGGGGTGGAAAGGTAGGCCCTACTCTGTCTGGGGTGGAAAGGTAGGCCCTACTCTGTCTGGGGTGGAAAGGTAGGTCTACTCTGTCTGGGTGGAAAGGTAGGTCTACTCTGTCTGGGGTGGAAAGGTAGACCCTACTCTGTCTGGGGTGGAAAGGTAGGTCTACTCTGTCTGGGGTGGAAAGGTAGGTCCTACTCTGTCTGGGGTGGAAAGGTAAGCCCTACTCTGTCTGGGGTGGAAAGGTAGGTCTACTCTGTCTGGGGTGGAAAGGTAGGTCTACTCTGTCTGGGGTGGAAAGGTAGACCCTACTCTGTCTGGGGTGGAAAGGTAGACCCTACTCTGTCTGGGGTGGAAAGGTAGGTCTACTCTGTCTGGGGTGGAAAGGTAAGCCCTACTCTGTCTGGGGTGGAAAGGTAGGTCTACTCTGTCTGGGGTGGAAAGGTAGGTCTACTCTGTCTGGGGTGGAAAGGTAGACCTATTCTGTCTGGGGTGGAAAGGTAGGCCCTACTCTGTCTGGGGTGGAAAGGTAGGCCCTACTCTGTCTGGGGTGGAAAGGTAGGTCTACTCTGTCTGGTGTGGAAAGGTAGGCCCTACTCTGTCTGGGGTGGAAAGGTAGGTCTACTCTGTCTGGGGTGGAAAGGTAGACCCTACTCTGTTTGGGGTGGAAAGGTAGGTCCTACTCTGTCTGGGATGGAAAGGTAGACCCTACTCTGTCTGGGGTGGAAAGGTAGGTCCTACTCTGTCTGGGGTGGAAAGGTAGGCCCTACTCTGTCTGGGGTGGAAAGGTAGGTCTACTCTGTCTGGGGTGGAAAGGTAGACCTACTCTGTCTGGGGTGGAAAGGTAGGTCTACTCTGTCTGGGGTGGAAAGGTAGACCCTACTCTGCCTGGGGTGGAAAGGTAGGTCCTACTCTGTCTGGGGTGGAAAGGTAGGCCCTACTCTGTCTGGGGTGGAAAGGTAGGCCCTACTCTGTCTGGGGTGGAAAGGTAGGCCCTACTCTGTCTGGGGTGGAAAGGTAGGCCCTACTCTGTCTGGGGTGGAAAGGTAGGCCCTACTCTGTCTGGGGTGGAAAGGTAGGCCCTACTCTGTCTGGGGTGGAAAGGTAGGCCCTACTCTGTCTGGGGTGGAAAGGTAGGTCTACTCTGTCTGGGGTGGAAGGTAGGTCTACTCTGTCTGGGGTGGAAAGGTAGACCCTACTCTGTCTGGGGTGGAAAGGTAGGTCTACTCTGTCTGGGGTGGAAAGGTAGGTCCTACTCTGTCTGGGGTGGAAAGGTAAGCCCTACTCTGTCTGGGGTGGAAAGGTAGGCCTACTCTGTCTGGGGTGGAAAGGTAGGTCTACTCTGTCTGGGGTGGAAAGGTAGACCCTACTCTGTCTGGGGTGGAAAGGTAGACCCTACTCTGTCTGGGGTGGAAAGGTAGGCCTACTCTGTCTGGGGTGGAAAGGTAGACCTACTCTGTCTGGGGTGGAAAGGTAGGCCTACTCTGTCTGGGGTGGAAAGGTAGGTCCTACTCTGTCTGGGGTGGAAAGGTAGGCCTACTCTGTCTGGGGTGGAAAGGTAGCCCCTACTCTGTCTGGGGTGGAAAGGTAGACCTACTCTGTCTGGGGTGGAAAGGTAGGCCCTACTCTGTCTGGGGTGGAAAGGTAGGCCTACTCTGTCTGGGGTGGAAAGGTAGCCCCTACTCTGTCTGGGGTGGAAAGGTAGGTCTACTCTGTCTGGGGTGGAAAGGTAGGTCTACTCTGTCTGGGGTGGAAAGGTAGGCCCTACTCTGTCTGGGGTGGAAAGGTAGACCCTACTCTGTCTGTGGTGGAAAGGTAGGTCTACTCTGTCTGGGGTGGAAAGGTAGGCCCTACTCTGTCTGGGGTGGAAAGGTAGCCCCTACTCTGTCTGGGGTGGAAAGGTAGGTCTACTCTGTCAGGTAGGTCTGCTCTGTCTGGGGTGGAAAGGTAGACCTACTCTGTCTGGGGTGGAAAGGTAGGCCCTACTCTGTCTGGGGTGGAAAGGTAGGTCTACTCTGTCTGGGGTGGAAAGGTAGGTCTACTCTGTCTGGGGTGAAAAGGTAGGTCTACTCTGTCTGGGGTGGAAAGGTAGACCTACTCTGTCTGGGTGGAAAGGTAGGCCCTACTCTGTCTGGGGTGGAAAGGTAGGCCTACTCTGTCTGGGGTGGAAAGGTAGACCCTACTCTGTCTGGGGTGGAAAGGTAGACCTACTCTGTCTGGGGTGGAAAGGTAGGCCCTACTCTGTCTGGGGTGGAAAGGTAGGCCCTACTCTGTCTGGGGTGGAAGGTAGGCCTACTCTGTCTGGGGTGAAAAGGTAGGTCTACTCTGTCCGGGGTAGAAAGGTAGGTCTACTCTGTCCGGGGTAGAAAGGTAGGTCTACTCTGTCCGGGGTAGAAAGGTAGGTTCTACTCTGTCCGGGGTAGAAGGTAGGTCCTACTCTGTCTGGGGTGGAAAGGTAGGTCTACTCTGTCAGGTAGGTCTGCTCTGTCTGGGGTGGAAAGGTAGGTCCTACTCTGTCTGGGGTGGAAAGGTAGCCCCTACTCTGTCTGGGGTAGAAAGGTAGGCCTACTCTGTCTGGGGTGGAAAGGTAGGTCTACTCTGTCTGGGGTGGAAAGGTAGACCTACTCTGTCTGGGGTAGAAAGGTAGGTCTACTCTGTCAGGTAAGTCTGCTCTGTCTGGGGTGGAAAGGTAGGCCCTACTCTGTCTGGGGTGGAAAGGTAGGCCCTACTCTGTCTGGGGTGGAAAGGTAGGCCTACTCTGTCTGGGGTAGAAAGGTAGGCCTACTCTGTCTGGGGTGGAAAGGTAGACCTACTCTGTCTGGGGTGGAAAGGTAGGTCTACTCTGTCAGGTAGGTCTGCTCTGTCTGGGGTGGAAAGGTAGGCCCTACTCTGTCTGGGGTGGAAAGGTAGGCCTACTCTGTCTGGGGTGGAAAGGTAGGCCTACTCTGTCTGGGGTAGAAAGGTAGGCCTACTCTGTCTGGGGTGGAAAGGTAGGTCTACTCTGTCTGGGGTGGAAAGGTAGGTCTACTCTGTCAGGTAGGCCTACTCTGTCTGGGGTGGAAAGGTAGGTCTACTCTGTCTGGGGTGGAAAGGTAGGTCTACTCTGTCTGGGGTGGAAAGGTAGGTCCTACTCTGTCTGGGGTGGAAAGGTAGGTCTACTCTGTCTGGGGTGGAAAGGTAGGTCTACTCTGTCTGGGGTGGAAAGGTAGGTCTACTCTGTCAGGTAGGTCTGCTCTGTCTGGGGTGGAAAGGTAGATCCTACTCTGTCTGGGGTGGAAAGGTAGGCCTACTCTGTCTGGGGTGGAAAGGTAGACCCTAGTCTGTCTGGGGTGGAAAGGTAGACCTACTCTGTCTGGGGTGGAAAGGTAGGACCTACTCTGTCTGGGGTGGAAAGGTAGGTCTACTCTGTCTGGGGTGGAAAGGTAGACCCTACTCTGTCTGGGGTGGAAAGGTAAGCCCTACTCTGTCTGGGGTGGAAAGGTTGGCCCTACTCTGTCTGGGGTGGAAAGGTAGGTCTACTCTGTCTGGGGTGGAAAGGTAGGCCTACTCTGTCTGGGGTGGAAAGGTAGACCCTACTCTGTCTGGGGTGGAAAGGTAGGTCTACTCTGTCTGGGTGGAAAGGTAGGTCTACTCTGTCTGGGGTGGAAAGGTAAGCCCTACTCTGTCTGGGGTGGAAAGGTAGGTCTACTCTGTCTGGGGTGGAAAGGTAGGTCTACTCTGTCTGGGGTGGAAAGGTAGACCCTACTCTGTCTGGGGTGGAAAGGTAGACCCTACTCTGTCTGGGGTGGAAAGGTAGGTCTACTCTGTCTGGGGTGGAAAGGTAAGCCCTACTCTGTCTGGGGTGGAAAGGTAGGTCTACTCTGTCTGGGGTGGAAAGGTAGGTCTACTCTGTCTGGGGTGGAAAGGTAGACCTATTCTGTCTGGGGTGGAAAGGTAGGCCCTACTCTGTCTGGGGTGGAAAGGTAGGCCCTACTCTGTCTGGGGTGGAAAGGTAGGTCTACTCTGTCTGGGGTGGAAAGGTAGGCCCTACTCTGTCTGGGGTGGAAAGGTAGGTCTACTCTGTCTGGGGTGGAAAGGTAGGTCTACTCTGTCTGGGGTGGAAAGGTAGGTCCTACTCTGTCTGGGGTGGAAAGGTAGGCCCTACTCTGTCTGGGGTGGAAAGGTAGACCCTACTCTGTCTGTGGTGGAAAGGTAGGTCTACTCTGTCTGGGGTGGAAAGGTAGGTCTACTCTGTCTGGGGTGGAAAGGTAGGCCCTACTCTGTCTGGGGTGGAAAGGTAGTCCCTACTCTGTCTGGGGTGGAAAGGTAGTCCCTACTCTGTCTGGGGTGGAAAGGTAGGCCCTATTCTGTCTGGGGTGGAAAGGTAGGCCTACTCTGTCTGGGGTGGAAAGGTAGTCCCTACTCTGTCTGGGGTGGAAAGGTAGACCTACTCTGTCTGGGGTGGAAAGGTAGGCCCTACTCTGTCTGGGGTGGAAAGGTAGACCCTACTCTGTCTGGGGTGGAAAGGTAGGTCCTACTCTGTCTGGGGTGGAAAGGTAGGTCCTACTCTGTCTGGGGTGGAAAGGTAGACCTACTCTGTCTGGGGTGGAAAGGTAGACCCTACTCTGTCTGGGGTGGAAAGGTAGGCCTACTCTGTCTGGGGTGGAAAGGTAGACCTACTCTGTCTGGGGTGGAAAGGTAGTCCCTACTCTGTCTGGGGTGGAAAGGTAGACCCTACTCTGTCTGGGGTGGAAAGGTAGACCTACTCTGTCTGGGGTGGAAAGGTAGACCTACTCTGTCTGGGGTGGAAAGGTAGACCTACTCTGTCTGGGGTGGAAAGGTAGACCCTACTCTGTCTGGGGTGGAAAGGTAGGCCTACTCTGTCTGGGGTGGAAAGGTAGACCTACTCTGTCTGGGGTGGAAAGGTAGGCCTACTCTGTCTGGGGTGGAAAGGTAGGTCCTACTCTGTCTGGGGTGGAAAGGTAGGCCCTACTCTGTCTGGGGTGGAAAGGTAAGCCCTACTCTGTCTGGGGTGGAAAGGTAGGTCTACTCTGTCTGGGGTGGAAAGGTAGGTCTACTCTGTCTGGGGTGGAAAGGTAGACCCTACTCTGTCTGGGGTGGAAAGGTAGACCCTACTCTGTCTGGGGTGGAAAGGTAGGTCTACTCTGTCTGGGGTGGAAAGGTAAGCCCTACTCTGTCTGGGGTGGAAAGGTAGGTCTACTCTGTCTGGGGTGGAAAGGTAGGTCTACTCTGTCTGGGGTGGAAAGGTAGACCTATTCTGTCTGGGGTGGAAAGGTAGGCCCTACTCTGTCTGGGGTGGAAAGGTAGGCCCTACTCTGTCTGGGGTGGAAAGGTAGGTCTACTCTGTCTGGGGTGGAAAGGTAGGCCCTACTCTGTCTGGGGTGGAAAGGTAGGTCTACTCTGTCTGGGGTGGAAAGGTAGGTCTACTCTGTCTGGGGTGGAAAGGTAGGTCCTACTCTGTCTGGGGTGGAAAGGTAGGCCCTACTCTGTCTGGGGTGGAAAGGTAGACCCTACTCTGTCTGTGGTGGAAAGGTAGGTCTACTCTGTCTGGGGTGGAAAGGTAGGTCTACTCTGTCTGGGGTGGAAAGGTAGGCCCTACTCTGTCTGGGGTGGAAAGGTAGTCCCTACTCTGTCTGGGGTGGAAAGGTAGTCCCTACTCTGTCTGGGGTGGAAAGGTAGGCCCTATTCTGTCTGGGGTGGAAAGGTAGGCCTACTCTGTCTGGGGTGGAAAGGTAGTCCCTACTCTGTCTGGGGTGGAAAGGTAGACCTACTCTGTCTGGGGTGGAAAGGTAGGCCCTACTCTGTCTGGGGTGGAAAGGTAGACCCTACTCTGTCTGGGGTGGAAAGGTAGGTCCTACTCTGTCTGGGGTGGAAAGGTAGGTCCTACTCTGTCTGGGGTGGAAAGGGAGACCTACTCTGTCTGGGGTGGAAAGGTAGACCCTACTCTGTCTGGGGTGGAAAGGTAGGCCTACTCTGTCTGGGGTGGAAAGGTAGACCTACTCTGTCTGGGGTGGAAAGGTAGTCCCTACTCTGTCTGGGGTGGAAAGGTAGACCCTACTCTGTCTGGGGTGGAAAGGTAGACCTACTCTGTCTGGGGTGGAAAGGTAGACCTACTCTGTCTGGGGTGGAAAGGTAGACCTACTCTGTCTGGGGTGGAAAGGTAGACCCTACTCTGTCTGGGGTGGAAAGGTAGGCCTACTCTGTCTGGGGTGGAAAGGTAGACCTACTCTGTCTGGGGTGGAAAGGTAGGCCTACTCTGTCTGGGGTGGAAAGGTAGGTCCTACTCTGTCTGGGGTGGAAAGGTAGGCCCTACTCTGTCTGGGGTGGAAAGGTAGTCCCTACTCTGTCTGGGGTGGAAAGGTAGACCTACTCTGTCTGGGGTGGAAAGGTAGACCCTACTCTGTCTGGGGTGGAAAGGTAGGCCGACTCTGTCTGGGGTGGAAAGGTAGACCTACTCTGTCTGGGGTGGAAACGTAGGCCTACTCTGTCTGGGGTGGAAAGGTAGGTCCTACTCTGTCTGGGGTGGAAAGGTAGGCCTACTCTGTCTGGGGTGGAAAGGTAGCCCCTACTCTGTCTGGGGTGGAAAGGTAGACCTACTCTGTCTGGGGTGGAAAGGTAGGCCCTACTCTGTCTGGGGTGGAAAGGTAGGCCTACTCTGTCTGGGGTGGAAAGGTAGGCCCTACTCTGTCTGGGGTGGAAAGGTAGGTCTACTCTGTCTGGGGTGGAAAGGTAGGTCTACTCTGTCTGGGGTGAAAAGGTAGGTCTACTCTGTCTGGGGTGGAAAGGTAGACCTACTCTGTCTGGGTGGAAAGGTAGGCCCTACTCTGTCTGGGGTGGAAAGGTAGGCCTACTCTGTCTGGGGTGGAAAGGTAGACCCTACTCTGTCTGGGGTGGAAAGGTAGACCTACTCTGTCTGGGGTGGAAAGGTAGGCCCTACTCTGTCTGGGGTGGAAAGGTAGGCCCTACTCTGTCTGGGGTGGAAAGGTAGGCCTACTCTGTCTGGGGTGAAAAGGTAGGTCTACTCTGTCCGGGGTAGAAAGGTAGGTTCTACTCTGTCCGGGGTAGAAAGGTAGGTCTACTCTGTCCGGGGTAGAAAGGTAGGTTCTACTCTGTCCGGGGTAGAAAGGTAGGTCCTACTCTGTCTGGGGTGGAAAGGTAGGTCTACTCTGTCAGGTAGGTCTGCTCTGTCTGGGGTGGAAAGGTAGGTCCTACTCTGTCTGGGGTGGAAAGGTAGCCCCTACTCTGTCTGGGGTAGAAAGGTAGGCCTACTCTGTCTGGGGTGGAAAGGTAGGTCTACTCTGTCTGGGGTGGAAAGGTAGACCTACTCTGTCTGGGGTAGAAAGGTAGGTCTACTCTGTCAGGTAGGTCTGCTCTGTCTGGGGTGGAAAGGTAGGCCCTACTCTGTCTGGGGTGGAAAGGTAGGCCCTACTCTGTCTGGGGTGGAAAGGTAGGCCTACTCTGTCTGGGGTGGAAAGGTAGGCCTACTCTGTCTGGGGTAGAAAGGTAGGCCTACTCTGTCTGGGGTGGAAAGGTAGGTCTACTCTGTCTGGGGTGGAAAGGTAGGTCTACTCTGTCAGGTAGGTCTGCTCTGTCTGGGGTGGAAAGGTAGGCCCTACTCTGTCTGGGGTGGAAAGGTAGGCCTACTCTGTCTGGGGTAGAAAGGTAGGCCTACTCTGTCTGGGGTGGAAAGGTAGGTCTACTCTGTCTGGGGTGGAAAGGTAGGTCTACTCTGTCAGGTAGGCCTACTCTGTCTGGGGTGGAAAGGTAGGTCTACTCTGTCTGGGGTGGAAAGGTAGGTCTACTCTGTCTGGGGTGGAAAGGTAGGTCCTACTCTGTCTGGGGTGGAAAGGTAGGTCTACTCTGTCTGGGGTGGAAAGGTAGGTCTACTCTGTCTGGGGTGGAAAGGTAGGTCTACTCTGTCAGGTAGGTCTGCTCTGTCTGGGGTGGAAAGGTAGATCCTACTCTGTCTGGGGTGGAAAGGTAGGCCTACTCTGTCTGGGGTGGAAAGGTAGACCCTAGTCTGTCTGGGGTGGAAAGGTAGGCCCTACTCTGTCTGGGGTGGAAAGGTAGACCTACTCTGTCTGGGGTGGAAAGGTAGGACCTACTCTGTCTGGGGTGGAAAGGTAGGTCTACTCTGTCTGGGGTGGAAAGGTAGACCCTACTCTGTCTGGGGTGGAAAGGTAAGCCCTACTCTGTCTGGGGAGGAAAGGTAGGTCTACTCTGTCTGGGTGGAAAGGTAGACCTACTCTGTCTGGGGTGGAAAGGTAGGCCTACTCTGTCTGGGGTGGAAAGGTAGACCTACTCTGTCTGGGGTGGAAAGGTAGGCCTACTCTGTCTGGGGTGGAAAGGTAGACCCTACTCTGTCTGGGGTGGAAAGGTAGGCCTACTCTGTCTGGAGTGGAATGGTAGGTCCTACTCTGTCTGGGGTGGAAAGGTAGGTCCTACTCTGTCTGGGGTGGAAAGGTAGGTCTGCTCTGTCTGGGGTGGAAAGGTAGACCCTACTCTGTCTGGGGTGGAAAGGTAGGCCTACTCTGTCTGGGGTGGAAAGGTAGACCCTACTCTGTCTGGGGTGGAAAGGTAGGCCTACTCTGTCTGGGGTGGAAAGGTAGACCCTAGTCTGTCTGGGGTGGAAAGGTAGGCCCTACTCTGTCTGGGGTGGAAAGGTAGACCTACTCTGTCTGGGGTGGAAAGGTAGGACCTACTCTGTCTGGGGTGGATAGGTAGGTCTACTCTGTCTGGGGTGGAAAGGTAGACCCTACTCTGTCTGGGGTGGAAAGGTAGGCCCTACTCTGTCTGGGGTGGAAAGGTAGACCCTACTCTGTCTGGGGTGGAAAGGTAGGCCTACTCTGTCTGGGGTGGAAAGGTAGGTCTACTCTGTCTGGGGTGGAAAGGTTGGCCCTACTCTGTCTGGGGTGGAAAGGTTGGCCCTACTCTGTCTGGGGTGGAAAGGTAGGCCCTACTCTGTCTGGGGTGGAAAGGTAGGTCTACTCTGTCGGGGGTGGAAAGGTAGGTCCTACTCTGTCGGGGGTGGAAAGGTAGGTCTACTCTGTCTGGGGTGGAAAGGTAGACCTACTCTGTCTGGGTGGAAAGGTAGACCTACTCTGTCTGGGGTGGAAAGGTAGACCCTACTCTGTCTGGGGTGGAAAAGTAGACCCTACTCTGTCTGGGGTGGAAAGGTAGACCCTACTCTGTCTGGGGTGGAAAGGTAGACCCTACTCTGTCTGGGGTGGAAAGGTAGGCCTACTCTGTCTGGGGTGGAAAGGTAGGTCTACTCTGTCTGGGGTGGAAAGGTAAGCCCTACTCTGTCTGGGTGGAAAGGTTGGCCCTACTCTGTCTGGGGTGGAAAGGTAGGTCTACTCTGTCTGGGGTGGAAAGGTAGGCCTACTCTGTCTGGGGTGGAAAGGTAGGTCTACTCTGTCTGGGGAGGAAAGGTAGGTCTACTCTGTCTGGGTGGAAAGGTAGGTCTACTCTGTCTGGGGTGGAAAGGTTGGCCCTACTCTGTCTGGGGTGGAAAGGTAAGCCCTACTCTTTTTGGGGTGGAAAGGTTGGCCCTACTCTGTCTGGGGTGGAAAGGTAAGCCCTACTCTGTCTGGGGTGGAAAGGTAGGTCTACTCTGTCTGGGTGGAAAGGTAGGCCTACCTTTTGAAAGTACCATCAGATTCCAAATGAAGTCTCATATTGAATAATTTGCAAACAGGAACAGTTTAGTTGCAAAGAAGACACGGATTTGGTATTGGAGAAATATGATGAACACCTTTCCCCCAGATGAGGCTCAAAGCCATACAACACTCCTTCCGTGGCCTCCAACTGCTCTTAAACGCAAGTAAAACTAAATGCATGCTCTTCAACCGATCGCTGCCCGCACCTGACCGCCCGGTCAACATCACTACTCTGGACGGTTCTGACTTAGAATATGTGGACAACTACAAATACCTGGGTGTCTGATTAGACTGTAAACTCTCCTTCCAGACTCACATTAAGCATCTCCAATCCAAAATTAAATCTAGAATTGGCTTCCTATATCGCAACAAAGACTCCTTCACTCATGCGGCCAAACTTACCCTCGTAAAACTGACTATTCTACCGATCCTCGATTTCGGCGATGTCTTTTACAAAATAGCCTCCAACACTATACTCAGCAAATTGGATGCAGTCTATCACAGTGCCATCCGTTTTGTCACCACGAGCTAGAACCACCACTTCTGCGAATATGTAAAATAACGTAGAATTGCATGAAATGTTTATAAAAGGCCATTTTCTTCCTCGGACCTGCAAATAAGATGATCGATTCATACCATGTTTTTACTATAAATGAGATCTTTCCAGCCCACGGTGGTCTGTGAACCCACAACCATCTGGCCCAGAGCGCTGTCAACAAACCTGCATTGCCATGTAATGCTGACAGGACGAATAATAGTTTCCAAAAGTGCATATTTAAGGCTCGAAGTGATGGTAAATGGTAGGACGTTTCTCTGTTATCCACTTTGTTTAAATGATTATTATTATGGGTTTAGTGGAGCGTCACTTTTTTTCTTTCAAGCGTTCGAGTGTTCAGTTCAAATATACTTTTGTGAATGGAGGGCGATGCATTTTCATTTCCAAGGTCCGATTTTATCCATGGAACTTTATACTTGATTATAACAATATCATGTCAATATAATGTATGTATTTACTATATTATACCCTAAAGGAAAATAGACAAGTTGCAAATATGAGTGGCGATAGATCTGATCCAGTCAGCTGGTATAATCACCTGGTAGACAGAGGATGTAGTATTTAATATGAAATAATAGATACAGAATCAAACTTACCACAGTTCTATTCGCGGCTAAAAAGGCAAAGTAGACTAGAGTGAAAACAGTCTTCGTATCCATTGTTTCCTGTGTGGATTTAAATACAATATAAACTTGCCATTTGCCTGGTTTAGCCTACTTGCTATATCACTTGAAACCTTACACCAGAGAAACAAGCATCATGAGTCGTCCCCGCTCCCAAAATCACTATCATGTGATGTTCACAATGCTTTGCCTCTCTGCTGGGTCCTAAACCCCGCTCTTTCCTGCTCCACTGGCATACTTTACCACTTTATAAATCAAGCATGACTACTTACTTGACGATGAAAATATTCATTGAAATTCCGATGGATTAGGATTACATTTTTATTGTATATAATTCATTACATTTCACAGATATTTTTCATACATTGATTTAACAGTAACCTAAATAATGCCCTACATTGTTATATACTATTGTTAGGCTCTATAGCAGGCCTATAACGTGCCTCTATTTCAGGCCTATAGCATGCCTCTATTGCAGGCCTATAGGCAGGCCTATATTGCAGGCCTATAGCGTGCCTCTATTGCAGGCCTATAGCATGCCTCTATTGCAGGCCTATAGCATGCCTCTATTGCAGGCCTATAGCATGCCTCTATTGCAGGCCTATAACG
The DNA here is from genome assembly GCF_036934945.1 of Oncorhynchus masou masou. Lineage (NCBI taxonomy): Eukaryota > Metazoa > Chordata > Actinopteri > Salmoniformes > Salmonidae > Oncorhynchus > Oncorhynchus masou. Next base: position 44,710 of record NW_027008487.1, on the reverse strand, counting down.
TGCCTCTATAGCAGGCCTATAACGTGCCTCTATAGCAGGTCTATAACGTGCCTCTATAGCAGACCTATAACGTGCCTCTATAGCAGACCTATAGCATGCCTCTATTGCAGGCCTATAGCATGCCTCTATTGCAGGCCTATAGGCAGGCCTCTATTGCAGGCCTATAGGCAGGCCTCTATTGCAGGCCTATAGCATGCCTCTATTGCAGGCCTATAGCATGCCTCTATTGCAGGCCTATAACGTGCCTCTATAGCAGGCCTATAGCATGCCTCTATAGCAGACCTATAGCATGCCTCTATAGCAGACCTATAGCATGCCTCTATAGCAGGCCTATAGCATGCCTCTATAGCAGACCTATAGCATGCCTCTATAGCAGGCCTATAGCATGCCTCTATGGCAGACCTATAGCATGCCTCTATAGCAGGCCTATTGGCAGGCCTCTATTGCAGACCTATAGCATGCCTCTATAGCAGACCTATAGCATGCCTCTATAGCAGGCCTATAGCATGCCTCTATAGCAGGCCTATAGCATGCCTCTATGGCAGACCTATAGCATGCCTCTATAGCAGGCCTATAGCATGCCTCTATAGCAGACCTATTGCATGCCTCTATAGCAGGCCTATAACGTGCCTCTATAGCAGGCCTATAACGTGCCTCTATTGCAGGCCTGTAACGTGCCTCTATAGCAGGCCTATAACGTGCCTCTATAGCAGACCTATAGCATGCCTCTATTGCAGGCCTATAGCATGCCTCTATTGCAGGCCTATAACGTGCCTCTATAGCAGGCCTATAGCATGCCTCTATTCCAGGCCTATAGCATGCCTCTATAGCAGGCCTATAGCATGCCTCTATAGCAGGCCTATAGCATGCCTCTATAGCAGGCCTATAGCATGCCTCTATTGCAGGCCTATAACGTGCCTCTATAGCAGACATATAGCATGCCTCTATAGCAGACCTATAGCATGCCTCTA